>NC_053437.1:36745802-36793411 GCF_007990345.1 Gossypium hirsutum
ATTTTTCCCAAACTCCTATCATTGAGCTTATAGGTTAAGTATTATTTTTGGCTTAACTGATGATAAGAAAGAGCTTATTGGTTAGTGGTAAGGTGTCAACTTAACCCTTTGGTCTTGTGTTTGAATCTCTAAATATTCAAAGTAGGAATTGTTTTTGTTTAAACTCTCGGCAAATTCTGATAAGGATAACTAATCAGATTTATTAGGAGTCAGTGGGTGTTTTAAAAAAAAAGAATTATCTCCTAATTTCTCTCCATGTTCCCCACTTCCCCACTTTTTCCCATATTTTGTTTTCACGTTAGTTTTCTAGAGTTGTTGAAATTAATCTAACATTTTCTTTTCCCAAAATATTCCTTCTTCTTTTCTCTATTTGATCTCTTCTCTATTTTGTTTCTAACTATTATTATGGAGACTCTATTTTTCTGTTGACCCTTGTGTTGTGCGTTTTGGATGAAGTTAACAGGTTCATCATTGTGTACATGTCATTCACGTTCTTTTCTTTTTATTTTCCCATAGTATGTTATTTATTTTTTGGTTTTGTGTAAGATGGATGGTTCTAGTGCGTCTTTAGTTCTATTTTGATTGTTAATGGCCTATTGTAGGTGAGGATTGTTTTAGCATTTACTTATTCAGCGTATAATGGCTTTAGGAAATACTGCTGCAAGCGTGGTAAGCAATCGAATGCTTTGAAGGGACTATTATGTTTGGTGTTAAGGTCGAATTTAGTGTTTGAATTGGTATATCATCGTTCATTGATTTTTTTGGATGACGTTTTAAGGTGTTGGAATTGCGTTTGTTAAATTGGCATCGAAAAATGACTAGGTGTGTACAAAAACCCGAGAAAATAGCGAACAGCAAAAGCTGAAAATTGGACTGTTGCGCCACACGCCATGTGCTAGTATGCCAGACCATGTGAGTCACATTGTCTGAGTAATTGGGCCGTGTTGGCTACATGGGCTAACCTTGTAGGCCACACGGGTGTGTGGACCCAAAAACTAGAATTTTTCCTAGAGCCGTATTCAATGTATGAGTGAATGTGGCTTCCTGTAAGGTTCGTATGATATAAATTAGGCCATAAATCATGATTTTTGATATTCTATTTGCATAAATATAAATTATGTACGCATGCTAATAAGATATATGTTAAGTATGATACTCTAACAACCTAATTTCAGTTGTGACGAAATAGTGGTTCCGGGACCACAAATTTCATCGTGTTGACTCGTAAATATTATTTATAGAATATTTACGGAATCATTAGTGATGTGTGCTCGTATTCGTGAATTCAATTACAAGGCGCTGAATTTTTCGATCGTCTAATTTCAGTATCGTTTCAAGTTGGAATTTAAAATGAAATTGTGAGTAATGGAAACTAGGTTGAATGAAAACAACAAAGAAGGTTTCGAGAGGATGACTTGCACGAATTAAACACTTAGAAAAGAACCATCGATATAAATGATCATGACCCAATTTCTATATAGTGAAATAACAAACAAGTCTTTGAAGAAGAATTAAACTATGACCTGCTATTTAGCAAAATAGGAACCAACAGTATGTTAGAACGCCATACTTCAGAACAAAGAAAGAAAGGATAGAAGTGATAAGTTCAAAAGAACCTTGATAAGTCCAAGTAAGTTAGACCAAGAACAAAGAGATAGAATTCTCACACAAAACTCAAAAAAATTCAATCAACATTTATTCAACATAGTCTTACCTTAACATTGTCCTTTTACAAGCAATTTACAGGCACGAATATGACTATTCAAATTCAACATTCATACCAGCTATTAACAAAATATTAAAATTTGGTTATAACTCTTAATGGGAAACAAAAGAGTCATGTCTTTTCACTTGATTCATGCATAGCTGAAAAGTCATGCCTCTTCACTTGATGAAGGCTTAATGGTCCTTTAAATGTGTTGCTTGATGTCCCTTCATTTTCCCTTAACCAAATGACTTAATGCTTGTGTATTCATCATCTCTTTTATTGGCACCATAACTAGCTTTGAGTACATGAAACCGATCAGACTTGAAGAGCCACTCTTGGTCCCTTTGAACAGCCACCATAATGAGCTTTGAGTGCTTCAATATCCACTAAAAACATTCCTTTTATTAAGTGACCAAATGCACACTCTTTTATGCCAAAACTGAACAGCCATTTGAATGTGACAGTATTTAATTCTTCTTGGCAAACGAACAGCCTTATTATAGCTTTAAAATATGTTACCAACCTTTTGGACTTTCCTACAACAAACTATGAACACACAATTAATTTATTTAAGAAAAATTAAACACACTATAACTTATGCATTAAAAAGTAACAGCCAAATTAAATAACATACTTATATAAACAAACTCAAACATATTTAACAACTAAGATGCTTAAATGCATGGTTTAAGATGTAAACTAAATGAACAAATGAGTTACTTAATGCATGACTTAATTTAATGATGCAAACTTTAACTAACATGGGAGTTACATAATGCATGTCATAATTTATGATGTAAACTTAAATAACATGAAGTTACATAATGCATGACTTTATTAAATGCAGAACACATAGTGCATGTCACAATTAAAAGATGTTGATTAATAATGCAAAACATTAATTAAAGATGCATATAATAAACAAGACATAATTAAAAGCTGAAAAATTATTAAACTAAACAAACAACCACATGCAAAACATTGTATGGACATGGGATGTTATTTTGGGTCCAATAAGGGTTGGACATCTCATGTTCAGCCCAAACTTGCTGAATTAGGCCCATCATCGCCCCTTTAAACTTCTTTGATCTAGCACATGTTATAAACCCGATGAGAATTTCAATTGGATCCTCTCTTGAAATAGGCAACTTAGAGTTTAGTCCACTTAATGAACTCGAATGACCTTCAATCATTCACGTGCGTGTATCAATTAGAGTCGTGTTAAAATTGGTTAAGAAATTTTAACATTTAGATAGCTAATTAAAGAAAAAGGACTAAATTGTAAAATGCGTAAAACTTAGTAATTATTGCATTTAGATGATTTAATAGCTTAACTAATAAATGTGGAAGGGCTAATAAGGAAATTAGACCTTTTTGCTAGTAGTGGACGGTTAAATGTTAAATTGTAATATATATGTATGTTATAATATTATTATTAGTTAATTATATGATAAAATTTAAACAAATAAAAAAAAGAAAAGAAAAAAAGGACATTCATCATCTTCTTCTTCCATTTTCATGACTGAACACCAAAGCTAAGGAGAGGAAGTTTCGATTGTGATAGAGGAATGCGCGCGGACCAAGATCGAGTTGCCAAGTCACGAGAAACTCCTACGAAAGCTCTAAATGAATAGATCTGAAATCAAACAAAGAACGAGATTAAATCTGGAAAAATTAAAATCTGGAATAAGAACCCTAAAAATCAGCAAGATCTAATCAAGGAACGAAACACTTATGAAAGAGGTTTCTTGAAACCAAGAACCCGAAATTGATTCCCAAGAATGAACTCCCACAAGCCGAATCTGCCAAGAACACCAAAACAGTAAGTAGATTGAAACAATCAGATTTTTAATTGGAAGATTAGGGATTTGGGCGGCAAAAAAAAAAGAAAAGAAAGAAATAGGTGAAATTGAACAGTTCAAGAAGTGAATTTAAGTTGCGATTCGGTCCAATTGAACACCCAATATGAATTGCCCAAATTTCAGCAGCCGAATTTCACCCAACAAGAAGAAATAGAAAACGGCAAGAACCCTAAATTTTGGGGAATTTTGAGTCGATTATATGTGGCCAATAAAAGAACCGATTAAATGAAGAGTTCTTGGAGTTTGAATCAAGGCTGAAACACAAACAAGAACAGTAAAATATTAGATGATGAATCGGCACAAGTAGGAATAAAGAAACAAATCGAAACAGCAAGAAATAAAGAAAAGTCCTAAGAACCCTTGAATTCCCGAAAGAATTCACAAATTCCTTCAAACGGCTCTAATCTCCCCTCCAAAGAATATCGATGGCAAGAAGAAGGTTGAAGATGGCTCCCACAATCAAAAGATTGTTAAAACAACTTCTAAAGAAAACTCAAGAGAGAATTCTTGGAGAAAACCCCAAAGAAAATTCTGCACTCAACAAATCTGAAATTTGATAGAAAAAAATAATAATAAGATGTTGTTTACAAAGGGTGGCTGGCCAATGCTTATATAGGCCTCCAACAAATCCTAATCTCACAAGTAACTAATAAAAATTAAACCTAATTAATAAAATAACAAGGTAAATTCGGCCATGCACTTATATGGGCTGTTTTGGGCCGAATTTTACATGTAATGCTCCTAAAGATTAAAAAATTAAATTAAACAAGTAGGATGTTTACGAATTGGGCCCTTTGACATTTTGGCCTGATTTTCAACTAAGTATGAAGAAATTTCTTGATTGGGCTGGATTTTGGTTATTGGGCCTCGCCTTCAAGAATTTGGGCTCGTGATCCATCTCCTACCAAAATTGGGTCGTTGACGCTCGTAATGGAGATCCAATGCGTTTTGGCTGCAAGATTTGGTTTCTTGGACCAAGATTTCCAAGATTTGAAATCTTGATTTTCTTGATTCTTGAAATCTCTTCGAACAGCAAAATTGGGCCAAGATTCGGTTTCTTGATTTTCTTGAAAACAAGAAAGTGAATCTTGATTTTCTTGTTCTCTCGTGTATGCATCTAAGGCCTTGCTAACAAGCTCTTGAATGGTCCCATTTAGTTTGGACCGCATTTGTCAGGCCTTTGATCTTGTTATTGGGCCTTGTGGCAATTTGAGCCCAGCACGTTCTTGAACTTGGATTGGGCCTTTATGACTCGTATCATTCCCCCCTTCCTCAAAAAGATTCGTCCTCGAATCTGAAAAATCAAATGGGGACAAGTCAGCCACATTAAAAGTAGAACTTACATTGTACTCACCAGGTAGATCAATTTTATAGGCATTATCGTTGATCCGCTCGAGTACTTGGAAAGGCCCATCGCCCCTTGGGTCCAACTAGTCTTCCTTTTTGTAGGAAATCGTTCTTTCCTCAAATGGACCCAAACCCAATCTCCGGGTTCTAGTACAACCCGTTTGCGCCCCTTGTTTGGTTTGTTGGTGTTGGCATCATTTGTTTTGGCTATTCGCTGTCTAGGCTTCTCATGTAAGGATTTCACCAACTCAGCTTTCTGTTCGCCATCTAAATTCGTAACGTGTTCAAGAGGTAATGGCGCAAGATCAAGTACTGTTAGTGGGTTAAAACCATAAACAAGTTCAAATGGGGAATAACCAGTTGTAGAATGAATAGATCTATTATATGCAAATTCAACGAATGGTAGGCATTCTTCCCAATTTCTAATGTTCTTTCCCACAACAGCTCGTAATAGAGTCCCTAAGATTCGATTAACTACTTCAGTTTGACCATCAGTTTGGGGGTGACATGTAGTAGAATAAAGTAATTTAGTACCAAGCTTACCCCACAATACCTTCCAAAAGTGGCTAAGGAATTTGACATCTCTATCAGAAACAATTGTTTTAGGGATGCCATGAAGTCTTACCACTTCTTTAAAGAATAAGTCTGCCACATGTGTAGCATCATCTGTTTTGTGACAAGGAATAAAATGTGACATCTTTGAAAACCTGTCAACAACAACAAATATACTATCTCTTCCTTTTTTTGTTCGAGGCAAACCTAAAATAAAATCCATGGATAAATCTACCCAAGGTGAAGTAGAAATCGGTAGAGGAGTGTAAAGGCCATGAGGCATTACCTTAGATTTGGCTTGTTTGCATATAATGCACTTGGAACATACCTTTTCCACATCCTTCTTCATATGTGGCCAATTGAAGTGTTCTTGCAATATGTCTAGTGTTTTGGCCACTCCAAAATGTCCCATTAGTCCCCCACTATGGGCTTCATGAATCAACAATTCTCTCATGGAACACTTTGGTATGCATAACCTGTTTAAACGAAAAAGAAAGCCATCTACAAGATAAAATTTTTCAAAAGCAGTATGTCCACAATTCTTATAGATATGGCTGAAATCAGTATCATCATCATATAACTCTTTAATATGTTCAAACCCTAAGACATTAGCATTCAATGTAGTTATTAAAGTATATCGTCTAGACAAAGCATCTGCGACTACATTATCTTTGCCTGTTTTATATTGAATCACATAAGGGAATGTTTCAATGAATTCTACCCATCGGGCATGTCTTTTACTCAACTTACCTTGTCCCTTTAACCATTTAAGAGACTCATGATCTGTATGTATGACAAACTCATTAGGCAGCAAATAATGTTGCCATACTTGAAGTGCACGAACTAATGCCAATAGTTCTTTGTCATAAGTCGAGTAATTTAACTGTGCACCGTTCAATTTCTCACTAAAATAAGCAATAGGTTGCTTATCTTGCATTAAAACGGCGCCGATTCCAATTCCTGAAGCATCACACTCAAGTTCAAAAGTGTTAGCAAAATCAGGTAATTTAAGCAAAGGAGCAGAACATAACTTAGCTTTTAGAGTTTGAAAAGCTTTTTCTTGGGTTTCACCCCATTTGAAACCCACTGATTTCTTTATAACTTCAGTCAATGGGGCAACAATAGTAGAGAAATCTTTCACAAATCGTCTATAAAAACTGGCTAAACCATGGAAAGATCTCACCTCAGTTACCGATTTAGGAGTCGGCCACTCCTTAATTGCCTTAACTTTGTCCTCGTCGACATGAATACCTTGAGCACTAACTATGAAACCTAAGAATATTAGTTTATCACAACAGAATGTGCATTTATCAAGGTTGGCAAATAATCTTTCAGTTCGTAGAATATCCAAAACGGTTCGAACATGGAAAACATGATCATCTAATGACTTTGAGTAAATTAAAATATCATCAAAGTAAACTACTACAAATTTACCCAAATGTAGCCTCAAAACATGATTCATTAATCTCATAAATGTACTAGGTGCATTAGTAAGGCCGAAAGGCATAACTAACCATTCATACAATCCAAATTTTGTTTTAAAAGCTGTTTTCCATTCATCCCCTTCCCTCATTTGAATTTGATGATAACCGCTTTTTAAATCAATTTTTGTAAATATTATTGAACCATGTAATTCACAAGCATATCATCAAGTCTAGGGATTGGGTGTCGATACTTTACCGTTATCTTGTTGATTGGGCGACAATCAACACACATACGAAACGTACCATCTTTCTTTGGCACCAATAAGACAGGAACATCACAAGGACTTAGGCTCTCACGAATGTACCCTTTGTCTAGTAATTCCTCCACTTGCCTTTGCAATTCCTTTGTCTCCTCGGGATTGCATCTATAGGCTGGTCGATTTGGGATTGAAGCTCCGGGTACTAAGTCAATTTGATGTTCTATCCCTCGTAAAGGTGGTAAACCTTTAGGGGCCTCACTAAAAACATCCTCATAATCCTGCAAAAGAGATTGAAACACACTAGGCAAATTTTCGTTAATGTTAGATAAAGATAAATAATTTTGCCTAAACCTCACAAGGATACAAGGCTGTTTATTAAGTAGGGCTCTTTTCACATCTTTTTTTGTTGCCAAAAGATTTTTTCCGCTCATTTTACCACTAGAGGAATCACTCACCTTTGGGCTTTTTAAATTTTGACTTTTTCCACTACTATTAGCCTCTTTTCTCTCTGTCTTTTGTACTTGCTCTTTCTCCCTTACCCCCTCACAAAATTTTATCATCCTCAATTGATCTTTATATATATCAGTAGGATTTAAAGGAGCAAAAGTGAATTTCTTGCCTTTAAATACAAGGGAGTATCGATTAAGTTTACCTTGGTGTGTAACATCGCGATCAAATTGCCAAGGTTGTCCAAGGAGCAAGTGTGCCGCATGCATGGGGACTACATCACACCATACGTCATCCTCATAATTGCCGAGTTTAATAGTGACCAAGGACTGTTTCGTAACTTTAACTTCGGATCATTCATTAAGCCACTGAAGGTGATATGGCTTAGGGTGTTTGGTACAAGGCAACTTTAAAGAATCCACCAAATAACTACTCACTACATTCGAGCAACTACCACTATCAATAATGAGTGAACATAAGTTACCTTTAATAAAACACCGAGAATGGAAAATATTGGCCCTTTGGCTATCATCATCTTTCATCTGAATGTTAAGAGTTCGACGAACTACAAGGCATTGAAAATTAGCAAAGTCCCCTTCCTTTGGTGGTTCGACCAACTCGTCGCCATTATCACTGTCATCCACAAGTTCTGCATATCTGGATCTGTATTATCAGAGTCGGAAGTGTACTCACCGTTATCTTTTAGAAGAAGTAATCTCGTGTTAGGGCATTCTCTACTATAATGACCACGCCCTTTGCACTTAAAGCATTCAATCTCACGAGTCCTCTTCGCACTCGAATCACCTAAATTGGGCTGCTTAGAAGGTGTTTGCGTTTTTGCAGGAGCCCCTTTTTTCCAATCTGATTGTTTACTTCCATTACTCAAAGAAGACTTGTTAGTAACAAAAGGTGGTTCTGAACTCTTAAAATCAGAATTGGAATTGTTACCTCGATAATATTGTGAAGTAGAGAAGGACCCAAACCTTTGTTCCTTTAATTGTTGCTCGATCTCAATGGCTTTGTGAACTGCTTCTTCCAAATCAATGTAAGTTTGTAGCCTCAATGTATTAGCTATCGGCCTGTTCAAACCATCAATGAATCGAACCATAGTTGTTTCTTCATCTTCCTCCACATTAGCTCTCTGAATGAGCATCTCCATCTCTTTAAAATATTCATCCACTGTCCTATTACCTTGGATAAGTCTTCTCAACTTTGTTTTAATTTCTCTATAGTAGTGAGGTGGAATAAACCTTTTACGCATAATCTGTTTCAACTCATCCCATGTCGAAATCTCACCTTCATAATTCCGATGGCGGTTTACCCCAAGTTGAGTCCACCAACTTAATGCATAATCAGAAAATTCCAGTGTTGCTAACGCTACCTTTTCATCATCCGGACATTTATAATACCGAAACATGAGTTCAATCTTAGATTCCCATTCACAATAAGCGTCAGGATCATTCTTACCACGAAATTGGGGAATTGTGAATTTCGGTTTTGCCAAAGAAGGTTGTCCACGATCATGAAAATCATCATCCATTCTAGGGACACGTCGAGGGCCGCGCCTATGGGGCTGGTTATTCCTATCTTCCCTGATTGGATCTCGATATTGAAGTTCTTGATTCATTCGTACCTCATTCAAAGTAGTATTCAATGCTTGAAGGGTAGCATTTATTTGTGTGATTGCAGCAGTGTGTCCTTCTAACTGTTGTTGGACTTCCATAAGTGTATCATTATGGTCATCTTTAGACATCTTCCAAAAAAAACTGCAAAAATAAACACTCAACACTCAAAAATAAAAGTTATCAAACCTCACCGTTAATCACTCAAAAAGAAAAAATCAAATTCTCAATGAGGTCGAATTCAATCTTGTGAGTTCTTTATCAGAGTTTATATCAACCAATTAGAGAGTGTGAACCAAACTACCAAAGAATCCTAATTTGCACTAGGATGCCAAAAACTGACGAGACACCAATTGATTCGTGTTGCACCGAGGAAGAAGTTGTGCACACATTTAAATCCTACTAACACAAGAAACAAGAAGGTGTTAGATAACGTAAAGGAAGAATAAAGGTAAACAAATGAAAACCTACAGCTAAGAATCAATAAAAATTGCTGAAAACAGAAAACTCGAAAAACTGCGGAGTAACTTGACAACTTCGTTTGAGGTGTTCCCGATCTCCAAAAATCACGAAATTAAATCTGGAATGTCCTTATATATTGAATTTTTTATCTGGAAATTTTGGGCACCAAATTCAACCCGCTGAATCTTTTTTTAAATTTTTATTGAATTTCGTATTTTTTGATTTTTTTGACTTTTTTTTGCGGGAATAATTTTTTTATATTCAATCAAAGTGCCAAAAACATGTATGTAAAATTTTAGATCAATCAGACAACGTTTACCCACTCAAATGAATTTTTTTTTGAACAATTTTTCTGGGTGAAACTGCTGTTTATGCTTTAAAAAATAGAGATCAGTTTAGAAATCAACCAAGAACACCCAAAACGCCCAAAATCTGATACCAAATGATAGAGGAATGCGCGCGGACCAAGATCGAGTTGCCAAGTCACGAGAAACTCCTAAGAAAGCTCTAAACGAACAGATCTGAAATCAAACAAAGAACGAGATTAAATCTGGAAAAATTAAAATCTGGAATAAGAACCCTAAAAATCAGCAAGATCTAATCAAGGAACGAAACACTTATGAAAGAGGTTTCTTGAAACCAAGAACCCGAAATTGATTCCCAAGAATCAACTCCCACAAGCCGAATCTGCCAAGAACACCAAAACAGTAAGTAGATTGAAACAATCAGATTTTTAATTGGAAGATTAGGGATTGGGCGGCAAAAAAAAAAGAAAGAAATAGGTGAAATTGAACAGTTCAAGAAGTGAATTTAAGTTGCGATTGGGTCCAATTGAACACCCAATATGAATTGCCCAAATTTCAGCAGCTGAATTTCACCCAACAAGAAGAAATAGAAAACGGCAAGAACCCTAAATTTTGGGGAATTTTGAGTCGATTATATGTGGCCAATAAAAGAACCGATTAAATGAAGAGTTCTTGGAGTTTGAATCAAGGATGAAACACAAACAAGAACAGCAAAATATTAGATGATGAATCGGCACAAGTAGGAATAAAGAAACAAATCGAAACAGCAAGAAATAAAGAAAAGTCCTAAGAACCCTTGAATTCCCGAAAGAATTCACAAATTCCTTCAAACGGCTCTAATCTCCCCTCCAAAGAATATCGATGGCAAGAAGAAGGTTGAAGATGGCTCTCACAATCAAAAGATTGTTAAAACAACTTCTAAAGAAAACTCAAGAGAGAATTCTTGGAGAAAACCCCAAAGAAAATTCTGCACTCAACAAATCTGAAATTTGATAGAAAAAAATAATAATAAGATGTTGTTTACAAAGGGTGGCTGGCCAATGCTTATATAGGCCTCCAACAAATCCTAATCTCACAAGTAACTAATAAAAATTAAACCTAATTAATAAAATAACAAGGTAAATTCGGCCATGCACTTATATGGGCTGTTTTGGGCCGAATTTTACATGTAATGCTCCTAAAGATTAAAAAATTAAATTAAACAAGTAGGATGTTTACGAATTGGGCCCTTTGACATTTTGGCCTGATTTTCAACTAAGTATGAAGAAATTTCTTGATTGGGCTGGATTTTGGTTATTGGGCCTCGCCTTCAAGAATTTGGGCTCGTGATCCATCTCCTACCAAAATTGGGTCGTTGACGCTCGTAATGGAGATCCAATGCGTTTTAGCTGCAAGATTTGGTTTCTTGGACCAAGATTTCCAAGATTTGAAATCTTGATTTTCTTGATTCTTGAAATCTCTTCGAACAGCAAAATTGGGCCAAGATTCGGTTTCTTGATTTTCTTGAAAACAAGAAAGTGAATCTTGATTTTCTTGTTCTCTCGTGTATACATCTAAGGCCTTGCTAACAAGCTCTTGAATGGTCCCATTTAGTTTGGACCGCATTTGTCGGGCCTTTGATCTTGTTATTGGGCCTTGTGGCAATTTGTGCCCAGCACGTTCTTGAACTTGGATTGGGCCTTTATGACTCGTATCAGATTGTGTAATTCTCCTTGTATGTAAGTGAAATTAATACCCGTTTCTTATAATTTTTATGTTTTTGAGATCGTTGCAACTAGGTCCATATTTCTAGATTTTATCTACGGATAATCGAGTAACCGTCATAGGTAAAGGATTTTGAGGACCCAGGGGTGTCGTAGGAGGCACAATAAGGGGTAGAGGTGGCAAAGTTGCAAGATTTGCTTGCTTGAATTCATTGAACCACTGGTTCATCATTCCGAGAAACATATTTTTCATTTTGTCACTAAAGGACTGTGGAATCGACGCATTATTACTTTGCTTTAGGGTTCAAAGATTGAACATTACTTTTAGCTTTGTTAACTACAACCCAATTCGACTCAGTTGACATCTTGAATATATAAGAAATACAATATTAGAGAAGATCAAAAGCATCACACTATCACAAGGTATATGTGGCATGTATATACTAAACTCTACTCTACTATGTTAGTCCTAGAACTAACTAAATTGTAGCTCTGATACCACTAAATGTAAAACCCCTAACCCATCTCTATCGTGGGGTAGCCCGTTACCCCGTCTCCGTTGTTGGATTAAGGTTACAGAGAATTACCATACAATCAGAAACATTTAAACATCATAACATTCAATAATTAAAATATATTATAAACCATTCATTCTCATACATTTTATCCCTAAATCGAGCCCTCGAGGCCCTAAAAATAACTTTGAAGCAATTCAGGACTAATTTGAAACAAAATGGAAAGTTTAAGAAAAAGTTACAAAAATTGGAAACAGGGATCACACGGCCGTGTGATATCACCCCAGGCCATGTAACTTTCGAACAAGGGACACACGGTCATGTCCCATACCGTGTCCTCACCCGTGTAACTCACTGAGTAGGGTCACACGGCCATGTCACACGCCTGTGTGCCAGGCCGTGTAACTCTCTGAGTTGCCCCACATGTCTGCGTGCCAGACCTTGTGCTAGGTTGTATAACTCACTAACTTGAACCCTAAGAAATTCTCAGATGACACACGACTGTGTTGCCAAGTCGTGTGCCTCATACAGTCCTATGACAACCAGTGTCCCAATTCCTGTGAACCTAAAATTTACCTATAATCAAGCCATTTCACAATCAATTCACACCTAACCAATCTAACCATCTAAGCATACATCCAAAGGACTTAAACATAATTCACAATCCCATAAACATGCCATTTTAGACACCCTAAAACAACTAACCAATGTGCCATTGAAATACACGACAATTATGTCAACACATCAACTATCAAAACATGACAATATTGTCTCATTTTATACATGATAACCTAATTCAAATATGTAACAGCCCGTTTTCAGTTAAATCAAAACAGTGGTTTTGGGACCACAAATCTGACGTCAAAAAATTTATTTTAATATTATTTTAATTTTTACAGCATGTTAGTAAGGTCATGTAAAATTTTCGTGAAGAAAATTTATTGTTTGCATGCTTAATTTTATATAAAAAACTAAATCACGTAAAGTACAAAACTTAGGTTCTATTAGAAAAAAGGTGTTAATTTGCTATGAAATTAAAACATGAGTGGCCTTAAATGGTAATTAGATCATAATTATTTTTAGTGGACAAAGTTGGACATTAATTAAGCATTATAAAGGATTATAAGTAAGGTTATTAGGGTAATTAATAAAAAAACTAAAATTAAATTAAGAAAAAGAAAGACATCATCTTTCTTCTTCATTTTACCAACCGAATATTAGCTTGGGAAGCCATTAAAGACCACCCAAGCATTCGGCCATCCTTAGTTCTCATGTATGTGAGTATTTTTTGTCCCGTTTTTAATGATTTTTATGTTTTAGAGTCGTTGTAGCTTAATCTAGTTATCCCAGGGACTAATTTGCAAAAATGTTAAAATTCTAGGGTTTTACCATGAATGTATGTTAGTTGGTTTTTTATGTTTGATGAATGAAAATGAATATTGGATGATGGTTGAACAACTTTTGTTAAGGAATTTTTGATGAATTTGTCATTTTGGGATTAAATTGAAAATAGGAAAATGTCTACGGTGAAAATGTGAAATAATTGAAATCTAGGGCTTGCTAAGGGCTTAGATGATATTCATCTAGCATGGGTTGGGACTAAATTGCATGAATTTTCATTTTTATAAGCTAGAGACTAAATTGTAGTGAACTCAAATTTAACGGGCAAAAGCATAATTTTGTAAAAATATGATTTATTTTTGATTAAATTAAATATAATGAAATTTGAATGAACTAAATTTGATTATATAGATCAAGAAAAGCAACGTATAGATTTAAAGCGGGGAAAAGAAAAAATATTGGATTAATCGATCGTATTTCTCTATTCGTGTTTGAGGTAAGTTCGTTAATTTAAATAACATTGAATTATGTTCGATTTAATTGTTTCATATTATGCATACTGAAATTACGACTCTACGAAAATATCCAATGAGGTTTCAACAACTTTCAGATCCCGTTTGAACCTTAAGAATATATAGGATACAAATGACATGTTATTAGGGGTTACTGTGTTTTGGATGCTGGTTTGTACGTCCTACCGGTGGCTGAGTTTTCGGCATGTGTTGCGATTACTTGACAGCTTGTGTGAATAGCACCATGTAGCTACATCCTGACTGATAGCTTGTGTGAGCAGAACCATTTATGACTCGAGAGAGAGCATTGATACGAGATATGAGATAGTAGTGGTTTCGACCAAATGATGGCACATAGTGTGTGAGATTCCCGCGTATCCAATATTATTCTAGTGGTTCAACGGGTATGAAAAGGGGAAGGTTTAACAAATGCTTCAATAAGTGTTGCTATGAAAGTATGAAAAGGTATGAGTTGATGATGTTTGAAATATGCTTAGCCATATGCTTGAAAATATGAATGCTTGTAAGTAGTGTGTACAAAAGCTATGATGTTTTGAGATGATTTGCTAAGCTATGTGATTGTCTAATTTGAAAGGTTGTTGTTGCTTGGGCTAATGCCAAGTCATGTTGGATTATCTCAAATTGCTTTTATGATTATAAATTGAAATGGTAAGCTTTATTTATGAATTACGAACTTACTAAGCATTATATGCTTACTTTGTGTTATTTTCCTTTGTGTTTCTAGATAATCGGAAGCTCGTTCGGATTGGAAGTTGTCAGAGATTCATCACACTATCCATCGGTTATATCGGTATATTTTGACGATTTTGAGTCATGATTATAATGGCATGTATAGGCATTTTGTTTAATGATTTTAGCCATTATGTGTGGCTTGTATATGTGTTATTTTGGTTGATGAACTAGTTGGTATGATATTAAGATTATATGGTATTATGTGTGGATGTTAATTTGATGTTTGTGTTAGTTAAGTTGATTGCAATAAAATGTTGATGGGAATGGTATGGTAGCTTTGAATGTAATTGGTTTTGGTCCAATTGGTAAGATGCATGATAGGTAAGCGAATAGTTATAATGGTACTTATTGTGTATATATATTTTTGGTGCATGAACAATATGGAAAATGTGGCTTTATGGTTGTTCAATTGGTATGATTTAAACATGAATGAATTGGATAGTTGTTTAGGTAAATTTGATTGTGGAAGTTGAGGTGCCATTTTAGGCATATTGGTTGTATGGATAGTTTTAGGTTGTTTAAGTTTGAATTTTGCATATGTCAAGTGAGTTTTGGATGCTTGGTTATAGATGTTTTTGGCTTATAGAAGTGGTATGAATTTGGGTGAGAAAAATGGCTTGAAAATGGCATATTTTTTGTCCATACGGGTAGAGACACGGGCGTGTATCTCAGCCATGTGTGACACACTGTTAGGTGACACGACCGTGTGTCCCCTGTAGCTTTCAAAGGGTTACAAGTCAAGTTGTTACATGGCCTAGCACACAGCCTGGCACACAGGCATGTGAGGTTATTTCGAAGGGTACACGGCCTGGCACACAGGTGTGTGGCCCAAGTCAGTGAGTTACACGGGTACGAACACAGTCTGGGACACGCCCGTGTGTCCCTATTTCGAATACCCACACGGCCTACGACACGGGTGTGTCTCTTGGCCGTGTGAGTCACATAGCCTTGTGACCCTTGCAATTTAAAATATTTTAACTTTTTCCAAAAATTTTCATGTGTTTTCGATTTAGTCTCGATTCGTTCCTAATGTCTTTTTAGAGCCTCGAGGGCTCATAAAAGGGATCATATGTATGATTTTTAGTTGATGTTGCTATGATTTATGTGATGAATTGTTAATGTTATCTAAATGTTCATTGTATGATGTTATGCTCCGGTAACACTCCATAGCCCTAATCCGGCGACGGATACGGACTAAGAGTGTTACAAAATATGTACTAAAGCATACCACAAATAATCATTTTCAAACCACTCAATTGCACAAAAAAAGAACCTTATTTACAAGTATATTAAAATAACCAAGTGACATAATTTGATAAAGTATCAAAGTGTACCAAACTAACACATTTATCTATATATACATGTCACTACCCTAGGAGATACAAAAACTACCAACTTAGATGGATAATGTGAACCGGTTGAATGATCCTTCCAAACTCTCAGCAACGTTTATCTACAAAACAATCCATAAGAATTGATAAGCTTATAAAGTTTAGTACGGACATAGTATAACATTTAATCCAAAATCAAATAAATATAGTTCATATACTATTTGATTCAGAGTTACCGAAGTATAAACAGGGGCACAAATGTGCATTCAAAGTATCAAAGTACAAATAGGAGCACGTATGTGCATCCAGGGGTACCGAAGTACAAATAGGGGCACGTGTGCAATAATTTTCTATAAACATATTAATTAAATAATTTTAATATAAGAACACAAATAGAAATTAAATTACATATTGAAATACCATGAACTTACCTACTATTCGATTCTGACCAACACGCAGGAACTAATTCGTTATTTTCCCTTTTCCTCGGTTATTGTCTTTTTTATCCAAGTTTTGATCTATGTTTGATTAAATACAATATATTAATCTCATACATATTTCACATTCCATTCAATGTATATGACCATTAACTTTTCATTAATTACACATTTTCCCTAAACTTTTACAACTTTTGCAATTTGGTCCTCTAACTCGGTATTCATCTAATTGACCAATTTCTAAGAACCAAATTACAATAAAATATTCTAGGCTCTTTAAAAGTCCTTATTATACCTCAAATTCACTATCAAACTTTGAAATTTTGACATTTTAACAATTTAATCCTTAAACCAAAATCTGACAAAAAGCACTTCACAAAACAACCAAATACCACAATCAAAGCTTCAAACACATAGCTATCATCAAAAAAATTCAAGATTCATCAATGGAAACTTCTAAAAATTTTAATAGATTAACAAATGGAGGTGCGAGCTAGCTGGACTTAGTTGTAACGATCACAAAAACATAAAAATTACAAGAAATGGGCATCAATTTCACTTACATGCAAAATATCAGTCTTGGTCAATTCTTCAAGTACTCTTTCATGGTATTTTGGCAAAGATGAAGAAGAATGAATATGAGAATGCCTTTTACTTCATTTAATTTTGTTTTAATTTTATAATATTCTACCATTTTGCCTTTGAAACTTGTATTATTTTATGATTTTCATCCATAATGTCGTCCAACATTATAAAATAAGGACTAATTGCTACATAGGTCCTTCCTCATTTATTAATTAAGCTATTTAATCACTTAAATACAATAATTACTAAGTTTTGTACTTTTTATAATTTAGTCCTTTTTCTTTAATTAACTATCTAAACAATAAAATTTCTTAGCCAAATTTTAATACGACACATATGAATGCATAAATATTATATAAATAATATTTACAGGCCAACACGATTAAATTTTTTGGTCCCGAAACCACTGTTCTATCACCACTAAAAAACGAGATGTCACAAAAGTTGTCTTGGTTCTATGTTAACATAATTAAGGGACGAGATTGTTCGGAATACCTTTTGGATATGACAGTAAATTTTTAAGCTCATAAGGTTATATAATGACATGTAATTATAGAGTAATTAGTATATATACGTGGCCCAAGTGGGAGATTGTTCGAAAATATGGACATGACATATATAATAAGGGTAATTGCATGTTATTATTTACTATCATAATAGGTTAGCCCAATTTAAAAGTGATCTAATTTGGTTAAGGTTTATTAAGTTTTAATTATTAAATAAAGTATGAGTCAAATATGTGCAGATGCTCTAGTAACTAATGTGTAATTAATGATGGATTGATTAGAAATTAGGGTTAATGTGTAAAAGTTATATATTAGGGTTATGGTCCCCAAATTACACATAAGATAACTTTTCTAATATCCCATCTTTAGAAAAGAGTGAGTCATCTTCTTTAGATTACTTATATGCTAATTTGGAATATTAAAATCGCAAGATCCACAAATTTTAAGAAATCAATGAATTCAGGTACGCTTCCGCATCTAATTTTATTCTTGATTTATTCTTGATGATTTGACATGACAGATCATGGTTTATGGTTTTTTAAGTTTTATATCATATATTATTTTACGATTCTAACATCCTTGAGATTGGAAAATTGATATGAGATGTGGTAATTGATGTTGAGATGACAAATGGATATGAAATGGAAGAAAAATGTCAATTGGAATGTCTATTTGTGACATGAGTTGAACAATGGTAGATATGCTCATTGAATACATGGAATTGGAAATTGAGATACCAAATGGTATGTGAAGTGGATTGCTATGTATTTATATTAACAAGATGTGTTAGTTTGAACAAAGAATATATGTGAATTGACATTAATGACATGTTAATTGCATATTACCATTCATTTTTAGCTTATGCATTTAAAAATGATTTATGTTATGTTTATTGTTCGGATTATAGAAATACCATGGAGTTATACTCAACATACGGTTTTATTTTCCGTGCGTAGGTTAGGAACTTTACGATTCGATCGTCAACTCAACATCTAGTAGTAATCCTGGACTCAAGTGTTGGTGATGATTTATTTTGGTCTTGCCATGTACCTAAGAATTCTTATGGTTATATGATGTAAATTTTGAATTTTGTTGGCATTTTGAGATTTATATGTATATACATGTGCGTGATGGCAATGATCATGATCATGATATTTTGTTAACTAGTTGGTATGTATGTTATTTGCTTATAAGGTAATTAGGTGATATACCATGGAATAAATAGGGAAATATGATGTCTATGCCTATGTCATGCTTGAAATGATTTGGTAGATTTAGTTAATAAGTTATAAGGTTGATTTGGAGCAAATTGTGAGATGGTTTGAATGGTAAAATGAATGCATGTTTGGTTTGTTGTTTTGATGTGCCATTGAAGACATATTGGTATGGTTGAATGTGGTCATTTGGTTGATTTTGAATTGTTGATTGAGGTGCCAATTATGGCATATAGGTTAGGCACTTAGGATGATATTTATAAGTGACATTTTTTTGTATGATTTTGATGTTTTTGAATTGGTTGAGATATGTCATAATGGTTGCTTGAAGTCTAAGTGAATTAAAGTTAGAAAACTTGTATTGAAAGGTATTTTCAAGTACACACAGCCCGGCACACGGTTGTGCACCATACACGGCATATGGCATGGTTGTGTGATCAATGTTTTTGAGTTTTTTTTGGTGCACATGGCCACATTTTGTTACAAGGCCCAACGACACGGTCGTGTAATATATTTGGAATATTTACACTTCTGACCCATACGACATTAGTGAGTTACACAGTTTGTTCGCACGACCGCGTGACTCCAACCTACACGGCATCAGGCTGTTACACGACTTGCCCACATGGTCATGTGATCCACCCCACATGCCCTCAGCCTTCCACAGGGTGAGGGGACACGGCCATGTGACCCCTGTTTGCAGCTTTTTCCTATCTTTTTGTTTTTGTTTCAAAATTTTCCTTGTTTGATATCGGTTTGGTTTTAAGCTTTCATAAGCTCGATATAAACCCAAAATTGATTGAATTACATGTTATACTTGATCATATGTGATGTAATGATATTTAATTGAGATTTTGGTTAATAAATTGCATGTAATTGTTTTGTATTTGTTTGTAGCATTCTATTACTTGGGTTCAACAACCAGACCGGGTAAAGGGGTGTTACAAGACAATACATTTCCTTTTAGTATAATTTAATATAAAATTTTTAATGAAAATTCTAATTATTTTATAATTTCCTTTGTTGATCAACCCCAAAAGGTGTTTGAATTTCATAAATTGAAAAGGACTTTCGACAACCACAATTGAATTTGATTTAATTATCTGTGCATTTTAAGAAGATGTGGATTTAATTAAATCTAAAAGAAGTTAGTATTAATTTGTTCATTTTTATAAAAAAAATAAATTTAATTTTTAATAATTGTATTATACTTTATATTCATCTTTAAAGAAGCAAAAATGTAAATTGATATAGTTATTGATGTGTGTATATATAAATATAATGTTTGCGGGTTTGTTTAATTTGGAAGAAAGCAGTTTGAGCTGGAGCAAAAATAATTTGTTTTCTTGAAAGTTTCTTCTATTTGGGTTCCAAGCCAGAGTATAGTTTTTTTTTTTTTTTTTTTGCGGAAACTTTAGATGGACCAAGTATGCAAAAAATATTTGCTCTTTAGCAAAGTGCTAACTTTCATTCCCCTTATTTTTCCTTATTTTGTTTCATTGTACATACCAGTTTTTTTTCTTCCATTTTGTTTCATTGTACATACCACAGATTTTTTCTTCCATTTTGTTTCATCAACATAAGTATACACATTTTTTTGAATATATATTACATATTAGACTAAAACAATAAATTTTATAAATATTGAGAATTAAATTTATTATTAGACTAATAAAAAGTTTAAATAAGTACTTTCATCAAAATTCAAACTGCCATTAATATTTGGTGATCAAAAAATTTAATTTCGAATAGTTTAATAATTAAAAAATTAAATCAAATAATTTAATAACTAAAAAAATAAAAGTTTAATGAACGAAATATAACAATAATTTAATGATATTTTTTTACTTTATTTTTCTTTTTTTAAGTGTAGAGTTAACAACTTTATTCTTCATTTTCAATAATATTATATATGATAATCTTAAGAAGGTAGCGAAATCCTTATAGGAATTTGCCCTCCCAAACTTGAACTATAACCATAAAACCCCCTTCTTGCTAATCAGGAATCGGCTATTGTCCATGTCATATCATTCTCAAATATCCAATGACAAACTTCTATTCGACCCGGACCCGAACCTAAAGCCAAGAAAGCTCCATGACCCGAACTCCAACTAGATGTGTCCAAATGACAGATGGCAACACCATGGTTAATCTTCTCCATTGAATTCGGATCCAGAATATCAGCTTCATAGACCCGGACCTTGGGAACCGAGTGGCAATAGTAAAGTAAATACGGGTACAAACTCTGGTGACACGAAACCGATTTAGTCACTTTCCCACCATTGATTTTTCCAACACTTCCTATCATTATATTCTTCTTTGACCCATTAACGTTTTGGGTGGTACGAACCTCCACGTTCCGCCCCAGAACAGAGGTGGCGAAGTCGACCATGTCCTCGGCCGAGCCCACGCAGCGCTTCGTCTCGCCCGGGCTCGGCGGTCGCTCGCACTCTTTTAAAGCATCCAGCATTATGGTCGCCAGTGTGGAGTTGTCCCCTGCGTGGAATATCCGTTTCAGTTGATCAATCTCGGAAGACGAAAAGGGTATTTTGGAAAGGATAGTCCGTGGCAAAAACGACCTCGCCGGCATCTTATCCTTAATGTCCGGCATTGGAATCACCATTCCTCGCTTCAACATCTTTTCCCGGAAGAACTTACCCGGCTCCACCCACTTACTTACCACAACTTTACCTGAAGCTGTTGAACTCTCATTGCTGTATCTACTGAAAGTGACACCCTTCTTTGTATAATCCTTGAAAGTGGTGTTTCTTCCATAGATCTTGAATCCTATGGACTGCCCATCGGCTCCTTGCCCATATCCAGTGAATTTTTCGGTTCCTTCGTTGAAAGATTGGCCATAGTTGTCGAAATCAACTTTCGCTCCGTTAGAACTTTTGGCATAAGATTGGAAAGAGCTGTCACCCACATTGGATTGGTCCCGGTAACTTGAGAAACTGTCAACAGCCGCATTGCCACCGTCTCCATAACTCTTGAAACCATTTACAGGATTATTGGAATCGAATGCATACGAAGTGAAAGTATCTTTAGCTCCATTCGCCGTTTTTCCATAGCCAGAAAAGTCCGACCCCATCACATTCGAATCTTTACCGTAACTTGTAAAGTCGTTAGGGACGCCATTACCGTTTTTGCCGTAATTTGAAAATGACTGCTGCCCGGCGTTGGTCTCCTCTGTGTAGTGCGTGAATGTCTGCCCATGCCCGTTAGAATCATCCGAATACGAAGTGAATCGGAGGTTAGGGACGTTGACTTCATGGTTGTAGTTGTTGAAGTTCCCGGAACCACCAGTGGCGGCTCCGCCGTAGGTGTTGAAGCTCTGGTCGACGACATTTGATGCACTGGCGTAATTGGAGAATTGGTCCTTGTGACCCGCGGAGTCCCGGCTGTAGCGACGAAAAGAATCAACGACAACGTTGTCGTTTTCAGAGTAGTTCTTGAAGGAGTCGAGTCCAGCGAGTCGATCGGAGCCGTAATTAGTGAAGTTCCTGTCGAGGTAGAAGGCGAAGTTAACGTCTTTGGAATGTTTCTCGAGACTGGGCGATAAGTCGGGGAAGCAAAAGAGTTTAGCGGAGGAACAAAAGGAAGGAAGACGAGAAGCGAGGTTGTTGTGGGCGGCGAGTTTCGAGAAACTGGCGGAGTCGACGGCAGTTAATGGTGAAACTTTAGAGAGTAAAAAATGGGTGTTGGGTATTTCCCTGTGGACCTCTTTGTTCCAATAACGAATGAAGGAGGATTTTGGAGTAAATGGGTTTCCCGACACCCCACCCAAAGTAACCTGCAATTAACCCATAAAAATAAGTAAATATTATAACCAAAATAAAATGAAAATAGAAAACAATATGCTTACACTGAATGATGAGAAATGAACAAAGGAGAGGAAGAGAAGATTCCATAGATTAAACATTTCCCTGCTTTCTTTTTTTTTTTAATTTCCCAGAGAGAGAATGGTGGTGCGCTTGTTTGTTGCGTTGGAAGAGAGGAATTTATAGAAAGAAAAAGAGAGGGTGCACTGTGGTGGGGAGACTTTTTTGGGTTCCTTTAGCTAATATGTTTTACGGTGACCACTATATTGGAGTCGTATTTTTTTTTTAATTTATTTAAAAATTAATTAAATTAGTTTATGTATATTAAATTAAAAATAAATTAAATTTTTTATTATTAAAAATTAATATAATTGATAGAATAATTAAATAATAATATATGACGTGTTATATTTATATCTACATAAATCAATTTTTAATAATATAAATAGATAAAAATTTTATTAAAAAGTATCAATTAATTTTTTGATAAAAAGTATAATTTATTTATTTTTAAATAAAAAAATAGAATTCGCAATACATCAATTTTACTTTAACCCAACTAACATTTGCTTAAAAGTTTATATTTTGCAACTTTATTTTAAATCTTTTGTATGAATATTGATAAAACTTTTCTCCGTTTAAAGTTAAACTCCACTCACCATACTGACAGTTCTACAGACACAAATATTATAAATATAGGAACAAATATAAATGATGATAATTGCAGTGGGGAAAAGCCATCACAGTGTTTGGATTGAATAAGAATAAATAATGAGTTTTCTTGGCCAATACGTATGAAAATTCGTTACTTTTCTAAATCAAACAAAATCGTCACAAGCTTTTTCTTTTAAACACAAATAGGCCATCATGTGGCGATATTCCTTTTTTAAGTTACTCTCTTGTATCCAAACTCATAAAATACAACTTACATAGTTTGTACTTTATACAAATTTTTTAAAGCAAATTTCCTAATATATTTTTACGTTTATTTATAAATCCTATTGTAAATATTATTGGATTCTTTTTTTCATAAAGTCAAAACTATGGTTATTGGCTTTGTCTTTTTGCCGTAAGTCAAATATCAAAATTAAGGTTTATGATTGAGAATTATGTGAAAGGCTTAAATGCTAATAACCCAATTTTCAGTAGTGCTAGAAATAGTGGTTCGAGACTACTAAATCTGACGAACAAGTTCGTAAATTTTATTATTTAATATTTACAAGTCAAATATGGTTTTAAAAAGATTTTTGAATTAATAATTTCTATTTTATAATGAATTATTAGATTCGGGTGATAAAATCTTAGTTCAAGTGGTTTTAAAAAATGAGGTATCGGGATCTTGTTTCTATAAACCGAGTCGTAAATATTTTTATAAATATTTACGGAGTGTCATTAAAGTGATATTAAAGTTTTGTTGAAAATTTTTAACATTTTGATAGTGAATTAAGAATAATTAGGTATAAGGACTAAATTGCATAAAGGGTGAAAGTTGAGTTATAGATTAAAGAAAAATTAAAGAGACTAAAGAAGCAATGATGCCATTGTTTCTTTATGAGGCGGCATAAGGTATATTTTTTTGTGAATTTATTATATATATATTATAAAATAAACCTTAAGTGTTAAGTATATATATTATATTATATTATATTAAAGAGACTGAAGAAAAATTAAAGAGATTAAAGAAGCAATTATGCCATTGTTTCTTTATGAGGCGGCATAAGGTAGATTTTTTTGTGAATTTATTATATATATTATAAAATAAACCTTAAGTGTTAAGTATATATATTATATTATATTATAATATATTAATATATAATAAAACAAAATAATAAAATAAAAGAATTAAAAAGAAACAAAGTAAAAACAAAACAGAAGAAAAAAGAAAGAAAGAAAGAAAAAGAAAAGGGAGAAAGAAGGAGATGAAGGCCTTAGGGGTTTCAAAGTTCCAAGTTCAATTGGTTAGTTAATTTAGTCTCTTTTTCTTGTAATTTTTATGTTTTTGAGATTGTTACAATTAGGTCCAACTAAACATTACCTTTGTTTTTTATTTTGTTAAAGATTTTGGATGTTGCCATTGATGAATCTATATGATTTTTGATGTTAAATGATGAATTTTAGATATTAGTTACTAATTAAAAATATTTTGTTAAGTGATTTTGATAAATTTTTCGATTAAGGATTAATTTGTTAAGTTAGTAAAAATACAAGGGTTTTTTGTGAAATTATTGCAAAAATGGGCTGCATTGAATGCCTTAAATATTCAGCAAGCATGGGTTTTCCTTAAAAATGGTTAATTTGCATGTTTTGGGTTTAGGGACTAAATTGAATAAAAGTAAAACTTTAGGGGCAATTTTGTAAAAATTTCAAAAATGACCAAATTGCATGAAATAAATTGTTTTATCGTCTAAATTAATATATTGAATGAAATTATTAATTTAGATCAAGATCGGGTGAAAAATCGAGGAAAATAGAAAATTTCCAAAATGCCCTTAAATTTTGGTATTTCTACAATTTAGCCAAGTAAGTTCGTGTAATTAAATTGTATATTTATATGTTTTAAATTTAATGTTGTGTATGTGATTTGTGTAAATTTCCATGTATGAAATTAATCACATATCCGACAATGATTGACTAAGCATGTGTGTGAGATTTTAAGGTTTAGTATGGTGGTGTGTTGGGATCAGAGTAGCGTAGTGGGAGCGTAGTGGTGAGATTTTTGCATTTAGGCGACTGCTCAGTAGTAGAAAATTTTGGGGAAAAAATTTATTTAAGAAGGGTTGAGTTGTAACACCCCAACATTTAGGGTTAGAAGTTTTGAGGTTTGTAGTTTGGGTATGCGAGTAGGGTGAGCAGTTGAGTTTATTATCGCATTTTAGTGTCAGAATTAGCCTGCTGGTTTGGTGGTAGTGGGTGTGTTTGTGACACCCCAAAATTTACCCTAGTCGGGAAGTGGTTTCGGGACCGCTAAACCGCGTCATAAAAATAATTAGCTGTCATATTTGATGCTTATTATATGTATATATGCATGTGTGAAAATTCCATGTTTGAATTTTTTTAATTGAAGGTGAATTTTAGTAAATAGGACCTATGTGAGAAAATCTGGAAATGTGATTGGTTAAATTACAAGGACCTATTAAAGCATGTGGTGAGAATAATGACTTTGCATGTCAAATACCCCTTCTTTTATACATAGTGGCCGGCCATGATGGAGCATATATTAGAATAGGTGGTAAGTTTCCATGAAGTGGTCATTATTTTATGTAAAGGAAAGGAAATAATAAAAAGAAATACTAAGGATAATAAAAGAAGTAACAAAAAAAAGGGGTCATTACCTTGTTCTTCTTAGCCGTACAAGAAGAAGCAAAAGGAGGGGGGGAGCAAAGGCATTCGGCCTTTTGAATGAAGAGGAGGTTAGTAAATTTTGTTAATTTTTCTTTTGAAATAATAGTTGTTTGGGTTAATCATCACGTTTTTCTTACCTAGCCATACTAAAATTTCGAATTTAGAGTGTTGGATGGAGCTTTCGGTTATGGTATGTGTGAGAAGAACTTGATTTTTTCTTACCTTTAAGTTTTGATGGATAAAGAAACAAAAGGTTGTTGATGAAAGAAATTAATGTGTTAAGAGATTATATGAAACTTATTCATGTTTACATATGTTATATGCATTGAAAATGGTTGATGATTTTGGAGGTGATTAGCTTGAATCGGCCATGGTATATCCATAAACACGATCTATGCTTGTTATGTTACTCATGGTTAAAACGATTCGGCTATGACTCTTGTAAAAAAAAAGTAAAAATAGACATGTGAATTTAAAAGATGGTATGGACAAATGTGGAGTTTTGCTAGTTTAAGAGTATTCGACCAAGTGTTCATGTGGTGGAAATTAAGTGTTAAATGGAATGAAAATGATGTTATATGGGGGTATGTATATTCGGCCATATGAGTGAATACATAGATGATGTTAAATTTGATTATGTATAATGGGCCATATAGAGTACACATGGTGATATTAACCTTAATTCTTTATAATTGATCAAGTGGATGATGTTGGTTTATATGGTCGAATTTGAATTATGAATATGTACCTTGAAATAGAATGTTGCCGTATGCTTCTTTTGATATGAAACTATTAATGTTACGGGATATAAATAACTAGCAAGGTAATTAAACTAGTTGATTTATTTATTTAAGCTCGAGAACCTAAAGGAGAGGCGTCCAACAAGGGGAAATCGAAGGTCATCGAGTAGCCGACTCGGAATTATTTTACCCAACATAAAGTAAGTCATTAAGCATATACTTGGCATTAATTCAAATGGTCATAACATCTATGTAATGATGCCGAATGGAATGAATAAATATATATATACATGTATGTATGTGATGATGAAATTGTTGAATGAAAAGAAAAGAGGTGAGATGTGTTGAGTTGTTGATCTCGGCACTAAATGTGCGGGTATAACCATTTATGACCATGAGATTGGCGCTAAGTGTGCGGGTTTAAATTGTACAGCACTAAGTGTGCGAGTTGGAATATGTAGCACTAAGTGTGCGAATTGACTATGTTGCACTAAGTGTGCGAATTGACTATGTAGCACTAAGTGTGCGAGTTTGATTATGTAGCACTAAGTGTGCGAGTTGACTATATAGCACTGAGTGTGCGGACTTAATATACATCCTTGAATCATTATGGACACTATGTGTGCGACACTATTGAGTCGATCATGGACAGCGGATCGGGTAAGTGTCTTGAGTTCATGGCTAATAGGTGCTATGTCTATACTTGGTGTTGAGCTTGGTAAGTTTGAACCTATGTGACAAATATACTTGAAGTCACGTACATAAAATTTATCGTAGAATGGGTGAAAGGCCGTTTAGTTGTATGTTTGTAACGAAAATAAAATGATTTATGAAAATGCCTCGAATATCCTATTGATGAGTATGTGGATTGTGAATGCATAAATTGGTATGAAATTGAAACGATAGGTTGGAGGAACTATGGTATGGTTCGGAATGGATGGAGTAATTAGCCTCGTTCCATTTTGTTTTCTCTTGTGATAATGTTATTGATGGATGGTAGTGCATAGCTTATGACTTACTGAGTTATAAACTCACTCGGTGTTTCCTTGTCACCTATTCTAGGTTTCTTGGACACATCTCTTTTTGCGTGGTCGGGCCGTCATCGAAGTCATCACACCGGATAGCAAGTTTTGGTACTTCCTTCTTAGTCGGCTTAGGAGAACATTTCGGCATGTATAGGCTATTATGTTGTGTTTGAACTTGGGTATTTAAACTTTTAGCCATGCGAAAATGGCATAAATGTTCGGTTGGGTTTGGATTCATACGTTAGGTCGCAAATCTTGATAATTCGACCTTTTTATGCCATACGTCATGGTTGATTATTTTGGTGTTAAAATTCATGATATGGCAATAGTGTAGTAGGGGAAAGTTTGACAATGATTAGCCTTTGGCATGGTTAGTCATGATCATAATTTGTGATATGCATGATGAAGTATTAGTTAGATCAAGGAGTAAACACGAAGTGGGCATAGTTGCTTTCGTAACAGATGCTGGCAGCAGCAGTGACATGAGATTGAAAAATCACTAAAAATAGTAGGAATGGAATTGATTGATGAATAAATTATGTAATCGAAGCTCGATGAGTCTATTTTCATATAGAAGTAACAAAGGATCATATGGACAGTATGTTAAGAGATAATCAGGTTCTCGTGGGACAGGGCCAGGACGGTTTCTGGATTCCCTGCTCCGACTTTGGAAATTCATTATAAATTAACCAGAGATAATTAGGAGTCATGCTATATATGTATAGATTCCTCTCTGAGTCTAGTTTCTATAGAAACAAACGGCATCAGCATTGAAGTTCTGTACAGGGAGATATCCAGGTCGTAACGCGCAAAGGTCAGTGTAGTCGACCCCAGTAACTTGGGAGAATTTGACTAATAAACTGTACTAATTGGCCCAACCAAAAATTCCAGAAAAAAACATGTAGATGGGAATATGAGTCTAGTTTCAGGGAAAAATCACGAAACTGATTTTCGAGTTGTGAAACTCAAGATATGATTTTTAAAGCGACAAGTACGCAGATTAGGCAGTGTCTGGAAAATATCTTTATAAGGGGTTATAGTCTGTTAACACCTCGTGTTCGACCCCGGTGTCGGTCTCGGGTTCGGGGTGTTACATTTGATTTGTATCAGAGCCAGGTTTAGTCGGTTCTAGGACTACCATAGCGCGTATGAGTCTAGCTATACATGCCTTAATGTTAATGTTTAAATGTGTGATGACTTCTGACGGTTGAAATGTTTTTGTTTGATTAGTAAATGGATCCCGGTGTAGAAAGAACCCTAGCGGATGACGTTGAGAGCGTAGCGGCTGCTCCTGCACAAGGGACGCCGCCTGTTGAACCTCAGTCATCTGCGAATAATCAAGGTGAGGGGGCTAAACAAGCCTTCTTTACCATGATGAATGAGTGGGTCGCGCAATATGCCCGAACCAACCCGGCTGTCCAACAATTCCCGAATTTGAATAATCCACCCCAAGAGCCCGTAATGCCATCAGTCACTGATCCTGTGAAGCTGAGTAAGCCACCTGTAGACTTGATTAGGAAGCGCGGGGCTGAGGAGTTCAAGGCCATAGTTACTGATGATGCCGAAAGGGCCGAGTTCTGGCTTGATAACACCATTCGGGTGTTCGATGAACTGTCATGCACACCTGATGAATGTCTAAAATGTGCTGTATCTTTGTTGCGAGACTCAGCCTACTATTGGTGGAGGACCCTGATTTCCATAGTCCCAAACGAACGAGTAACTTGGGACTTCTTTCAGACGGAATTTCGAAAGAAATATATTAGTCAACGGTTCATTGATCAAAAGCGTAAGGAATTCTTGGAACTCAAGCAAGGCCGTATGACAGTATCTGAATACGAACATGAATTCGTAAGGCTCAGTAGGTATGCCCGGGAGTGTGTAGCCGATGAGGTTGCTATGTGCAAAAGATTCGAGGAAGGATTGAATGAGGATTTAAAGCTACTAATGGGTATTTTGGAAATAAAAGAATTCGTAACACTAGTCGAACGAGCCTGCAAGGCGGAAGAACTTGGAAAGGAGAAGAAGAAGGCTGAATTTGAAGCTAGAGACTACCGTAAAAGATCGACGGGTAAAGCTCCGTTCTCAGCCGTAAAGAAGTTCAGGGAGGACACTAATAAGTCGAGGACGACTGCGGGAATTTCCATCAGAGCAAGACCATCGACGGACTCCCGAGCTACTTCGGTAGCTAGTGTGGGCAATAATCGTCTAGAGAAACCTGAATGTCCCCAATGTGGAAGACGACACATAGGTGAATGTTGGGGTAAGTCTATTAACAGGGCCTGTTACGGATGCGGTTCGAAGGACCACTTCATTAGAGATTGCACAGAGCTTGATGAGAAGAATAAGATTCAAGGTGCAAGACCTAGTGGAGTGACAACTAGAGGTAGACCACCGAGAATTTTAGGAGGTAGGGGTGGTAGTCAGAGAGGGGCCTCTAATATGGCTGTTCGAGCCGAGAACCGTACTCCTGCTAGAGCATATGCCATTCGCGCACGAGAGGAGGCATCCTCCCCCGACGTCATCACTGGTACCTTCACTTTCTTTGATACTAATGTGATTGCATTGATTGACCCTGGCTCTACTCATTCATATGTATGCGAAACCTTAGCGTCCAGTAAGACTCTACCTGTTGAGTCTACTGAGCTCGTAATTCGAGTGTCAAACCCTTTGGGTCAATGCGTACTTGTTGATAAAGTGTGTAAGAGATGCCCTCTAATAATCCGAGAATCCTGTTTTCCGGCTGATTTGATGCTTTTGCCGTTTGACGAATTTGATGTTATTCTTGGTTTGGATTGGTTGACCGCGCACGATGCGGTTGTGAATTGCAAAAGCAAGACTATTGATTTGAGGTGCGCAAATAACGAGATAATCCGAGTTGAGTTTACGGACTTAAGGGGGTTGCCAGCTGTAATATCAGCAATGTTGGCCCAAAAATATGTAAGAAAAGGGTACGAAGCATACCTTGCGTATGTACTTGATGACAAAGAGTTAGAAAAGAAACCCGAATCTGTGCCGGTGGTTTGTGAATACCCGGATGTTTTTCCTGAAGAATTACCGGGTTTGCCACCTGTTCGGGAGATAGAGTTTGGTATTGAGCTTGTACCTGGAACTACGCCAATTTCGATAGCTCCGTATCGTATGGCACTAACCGAGTTAAAAGAATTGAAAGCTCAATTGCAAGAGTTGACGGATAGAGGTTTCGCTCGACCAAGTTTCTCACCTTGGGGTGCACCAGTATTGTTCGTGAAAAAGAAGGACGGAACCATGAGGTTGTGCATTGACTATCGTCAACTAAATAAAGTGACGATAAAGAATAAGTATCCGTTACCGCGTATTGATGATTTGTTTGATCAATTAAAGGGAGCATCAGTGTTTTCAAAGATAGATTTTAGATCGGGTTATTATCAGTTGCGGATTCGAGATTCGGACGTACCCAAAACTACTTTCAGAACGAGGTACGGTCACTACGAGTTCTTAGTGATGCCGTTTGGGCTCACTAATGCCCCTGCGGTGTTTATGGATTTGATGAATCGGATCTTCAGACCATATCTGGATCGGTTCGTAGTTGTGTTCATTGATGACATCTTGGTCTATTCAAGAGATGAGACCGAACATGCTGAGTATCTGAGGCTAGTGTTGCAAACTTTGCGGGATAAGCAGTTATGTGCTAAGTTCAGTAAGTGTGAGTTCTGGTTAAGAGAGGTTAGCTTCTTGGGTCATGTGGTATCCGCATCGGGTATTCGAGTTGACCCGAGCAAAATTTCAGCCATACTTAACTGGAAGCCTCCGAGAAATGTTACCGAAGTCCGGAGCTTCCTAGGGCTCGCCGGTTATTACCGACGATTTGTCAAAGGTTTCTCGATGATAGCCACACCAATGACGAAGCTACTTTAAAAGGATGTTAAGTTTGAATGGACGGAGAAATGTCAGAAAAGTTTCGATCAACTGAAAACTCATTTGACTGAAGCTCCAATTTTAGTGCAACCCGAATCAGGTAAAGAGTTTGTCATCTATAGTGACGCATCCCTACTTGGGTTGGGTTGCGTATTGATGCAAGAAGGTAGAGTTGTGGCCTATGCGTCGAGACAATTGAAGCCACACGAGAGAAATTATCCGACCCATGACCTCGAACTAGCTGCCATCGTGTTTGCTTTGAAAATATGGCGACATTATTTGTTTGGTGAGAAGTGCCATGCATTTTCGGATCACAAAAGTCTCAAGTATTTGATGACTCAAAGAGACTTAAATCTGCGACAAAGACGTTGGCTTGAGTTGTTGAAAGATTACGAGCTTGTCATTGATTACCATCAGGGAAAGGCTAATGTGGTTGCGGACACCTTAAGCCGGAAATCACTGTTTGCTTTATGAGCAATGAATGTGCACTTGTCTGTTCTACCCGACAATGTGTTAGTAGTTGAATTAAAAGCCAAACCATTATTGATCCATCAAATTCGTGAAGCCCAGAAAATTGATGATGAATTGGTTACAAAACGGGCTGAGTGTGTTCCGAACAAGGAATCGGAGTTTCAAATGGATGATGATGATTGTTTGAGGTTCAGAAGTCGTTTGTGTGTTCCAAGGAATTCGGAACTTATTTCGATGATTTTGAATGAGGCTCATAGTGGCCGAATGTCTATCCACCCGGGTAGTACTAAAATGTACAACGATCTGAAATGTCAATTTTGGTGGCCGGGCATGAAACGAGACATTTCTGAATTTGTTTCAAGGTGTTTGATATGTCAACAAGTGAAAGCGGAACATCAAGTGCCTTCAGGATTACTTCAGCCGACCATGATACCCGAGTGGAAATGGGATCGAGTCACAATGGACTTTGTGTCCGGACTGCCATTGTCAGCAAGTAAGAAGGATACGATTTGGGTTGTTGTTGATAGACTGACTAAGTCGGCTCACTTTATTCCCGTGCGTACGGATTTTTCATTGGATAGACTAGCTGAATTGTACGTTTCTCAGATTGTGAGATTACACGGGGTACCTATTTCTATCGTGTCGGATAGAGATCCGAGATTCACCTCACGATTTTGGAAGAAATTGCAAGAAGCTTTGGGTACCAAGCTGCATTTTAGCACCGCTATTCATCCCCAAACCGATGGTCAATCCGAGCGGATAATTCAGATACTTGAGGATATGTTGAGATGTTGCATCCTCGAGTTTAGTGGTTCATGGGAACGGTATTTACCCTTGATCGAATTCGCTTACAACAATAGTTTCCAATCAAGTATTAAGATGGCACCTTACGAGGCTTTGTACGGTCGTAAATGCCGTACACCATTGTTTTGGACCGAGCTCGGTGAAAGTAAAATTTTCGGAGTTGATTTGATTAAAGATGCCGAACAGAAAGTAAAGGTAATCCGTGAAAGTCTGAAGGTAGCCACAGATCGTCAGAAATCGTATGCGGATCTGAAACGGAAGGACATTGAATATCAGGTGGGAGATAAAGTGTTCCTTAAAGTTTCGCCTTGGAAAAAGGTACTTAGGTTTGGCCGTAAAGGCAAGTTGAGCCCGAGATTCATTGGGCCGTACGAAATCTCTGAACGAGTGGGGCCGGTTGCATATAGATTGATTTTGCCCCCTGAACTTGAAAGGATACACGATGTCTTTCATGTTTCGATGCTTCGACGCTATAGATCTGATCCTTCGCACATAATTAGTCCGTCGGAGGTTGAAATTCGAGCCGATATGAGTTATGAAGAAGAGCCGATGTGTATCCTAGCTCGTGAAGTGAAGGAGTTGCGGAACAAAAGGGTTCCGTTAGTAAAGGTGTTATGGCTCAAACACGGGATCGAGGAAGCTACTTGGGAAACGAGAGTTCGATGAAAGAACGATACCCAAACCTATTTACCGGTAAGCTTTTCGGGGACGAAAATTTCTTAAGTGGGGGAGAGTTGTGACACCCCAAAATTTACCCTAGTCGGGAAGTGGTTTCGGGACCGCTAAACCGCGTCATAAAAATAATTAGCTGTCATATTTGATGCTTATTATATGTATATATGCATGTGTGAAAATTCCATGTTTGATTTTTTTTAATTGAAGGTGAATTTTAGTAAATAGGACCTATGTGAGAAAATCTGGAAATGTGATTGGTTAAATTACAAGGACCTATTAAAGCATGTGGTGAGAATAATGGCTTTGCATGTCAAATACCCCTTCTTTTATACATAGTGGCCGGCCATGATGGAGCATATATTAGAATAGGTGGTAAGTTTCCATGAAGTGGTCATTATTTTATGTAAAGGAAAGGAAATAATAAAAAGAAATACTAAGGATAATAAAAGAAGTAACAAAAAAAAGGGGTCATTACCTTGTTCTTCTTAGCCGTACAAGAAGAAGCAAAAGGAGGGGGGAGCAAAGGCATTCGGCCTTTTGAATGAAGAGGAGGTTAGTAAATTTTGTTAATTTTTCTTTTGAAATAATAGTTGTTTGGGTTAATCATCACGTTTTTCTTACCTAGCCATACTAAAATTTCGAATTTAGAGTGTTGGATGGAGCTTTCGGTTATGGTATGTGTGAGAAGAACTTGATTTTTTCTTACCTTTAAGTTTTGATGGATAAAGAAACAAAAGGTTGTTGATGAAAGAAATTAATGTGTTAAGAGATTATATGAAACTTATTCATGTTTATATATGTTATATGCATTGAAAATGGTTGATGATTTTGGAGGTGATTAGCTTGAATCGGCCATGGTATATCCATAAACACGATCTATGCTTGTTATGTTACTCATGGTTAAAACGATTCGGCTATGACTCTTGTAAAAAAAAAGTAAAAATAGACATGTGAATTTAAAAGATGGTATGAACAAATGTGGAGTTTTGCTAGTTTAAGAGTATTCGGCCAAGTGTTCATGTGGTGGAAATTAAGTGTTAAATGGAATGAAAATGATGTTATATGGGGGTATGTATATTCGGCCATATGAGTGAATACATAGATGATGTTAAATTTGATTATGTATAATGGGCCATATAGAGTACACATGGTGATATTAACCTTAATTCTTTATAATTGATCAAGTGGATGATGTTGGTTTATATGGTCGAATTTGAATTATGAATATGTACCTTGAAATAGAATGTTGCCGTATGCTTCTTTTGATATGAAACTATTAATGTTACGGGATATAAATAACTAGCAAGGTAATTAAACTAGTTGATTTATTTATTTAAGCTCGAGAACCTAAAGGAGAGGCGTCCAACAAGGGGAAATCGAAGGTCATCGAGTAGCCGACTCGGAATTATTTTACCCAACATAAAGTAAGTCATTAAGCATATACTTGGCATTAATTCAAATGGTCATAACATCTATGTAATGATGCCGAATGGAATGAATAAATATATATATATACATGTATGTATGTGATGATGAAATTGTTGAATGAAAAGAAAAGAGGTGAGATGTGTTGAGTTGTTGATCTCGGCACTAAATGTGCGGGTATAACCATTTATGACCATGAGATTGGCGCTAAGTGTGCGGGTTTAAATTGTACAGCACTAAGTGTGCGAGTTGGAATATGTACACTAAGTGTGCGAATTGACTATGTTGCACTAAGTGTGCGAATTGACTATGTAGCACTAAGTGTGCGAGTTTGATTATGTAGCACTAAGTGTGCGAGTTGACTATATAGCACTGAGTGTGCGGACTTAATATACATCCTTGAATCATTATGGACACTATGTGTGCGACACTATTGAGTCGATCATGACAGCGGATCGGGTAAGTGTCTTGAGTTCATGGCTAAAGGTGCTATGTCTATACTTGGTGTTGAGCTTGGTAAGTTTGAACCTATGTGACAAATATACTTGAAGTCACGTACATAAAATTATCGTAGAATGGGTGAAAGGCCGTTTAGTTGTATGTTTGTAACGAAAATAAAATGATTTATGAAAATGCCTCGAATATCCTATTGATGAGTATGTGGATTGTGAATGCATAAATTGGTATGAAATTGAAACGATAGGTTGGAGGAACTATGGTATGGTTCGGAATGGATGGAGTAATTAGCCTCGTTCCATTTTGTTTTCTCTTGTGATAATGTTATTGATGGATGGTAGTGCATAGCTTATGACTTACTGAGTTATAAACTCACTCGGTGTTTCCTTGTCACCTATTCTAGGTTTCTTGGACACATCTCTTTTTGCGTGGTCGGGCCGTCATCGAAGTCATCACACCGGATAGCAAGTTTTGGTACTTCCTTCTTAGTCGGCTTAGGAGAACATTTCGGCATGTATAGGCTATTATGTTGTGTTTGAACTTGGGTATGTAAACTTTTAGCCATGCGAAAATGGCATAAATGTTCGGTTGGGTTTGGATTCATACGTTAGGTCGCAAATCTTGATAATTCGACCTTTTTATGCCATACGTCATGGTTGATTATTTTGGTGTTAAAATTCATGATATGGCAATAGTGTAGTAGGGGAAAGTTTGACAATGATTAGCCTTTGGCATGGTTAGTCATGATCATAATTTGTGATATGCATGATGAAGTATTAGTTAGATCAAGGAGTAAACACGAAGTGGGCATAGTTGCTTTCGTAACAGATGCTGGCAGCAGCAGTGACATGAGATTGAAAAATCACTAAAAATAGTAGGAATGGAATTGATTGATGAATAAATTATGTAATCGAAGCTCGATGAGTCTATTTTCATATAGAAGTAACAAAAGGATCATATGGACAGTATGTTAAGAGATAATCAGGTTCTCGTGGGACAGGGCCAGGACGGTTTCTGGATTCCCTGCTCCGACTTTGGAAATTCATTATAAATTAACCAGAGATAATTAGGAGTCATGCTATATATGTATAGATTCCTCTCTGAGTCTAGTTTCTATAGAAACAAACGGCATCAGCATTGAAGTTCTGTACAGGGAGATATCCAGGTCGTAACGCGCAAAGGTCAGTGTAGTCGACCCCAGTAACTTGGGAGAATTTGACTAATAAACTGTACTAATTGGCCCAACCAAAAATTCCAGAAAAAAACATGTAGATGGGAATATGAGTCTAGTTTCAGGGAAAAATCACGAAACTGATTTTCGAGTTGTGAAACTCAAGATATGATTTTAAAGCGACAAGTACGCAGATTAGGCAGTGTCTGGAAAATATCTTTATAAGGGGTTATAGTCTGTTAACACCTCGTGTTCGACCCCGGTGTCGTCTCGGTCGGGTTTACAGTGTATTTATCTTGGTCCTGTAACACCATAACTTGATCGTCACCGAATAGGTTACGGAGCATTCCATAAATGTAACTAAACATCAATTAAAAATTCATAATCAAATATAATTATAAACTCATGCATAAGTCCTTATCGAGTCCTCGAGGCCAGAACACTTAGATCGATTGGACTAAATCAGAACATTTAGAATTTTATAGAAAAAGATAAAAAAAGTCATACTGTAGGGGTCACATGGCTGTGTGGTTAGGCCATGTAACTCACATAGTTGAGACACACGCCCATGTCTCACGTCGTGTGGACATTTAAAATAGGGCCACACAGCCGTGTCCCAGCTCGTGTTTGTGCCCGTGTAACTCGCTGACTTGGCTCACACGGCCAAGCCACACGCCCGTGTGCTAGGCCGTGTAACTCTCGAAATGCCTCACATGCCAGTTTGCCAGGCCGTGTGCTTGGCCGTGTAACTGCTTGACTTGAAATCCTTAAAACCTACAAGGGAGACACGACCGTGTCGCATGGCCATGTGTCACACACGGCTGAGACATACGCATGTGTCTTAGGCCATGCAGACAAGAAATAGGTCAATTCAAGCCATTTCTTTCACCCAAATCAAGCTTACACCTACAAGCCATTGTACAACCAATCAAGCTTCAAAACATACCTATAACATGCATAATAAAAGGTAATTCAATATGACATCAATCCATACAACCATTATGCCAAAAGGCACCTCAATCTCAACAATCAAATATACTTAAACATATGCATAATTTAGCCATTCATCAACCATACATTTATAACCTAATTCCATATGAAACTTACCACAATGACCACATGCCAAACTCACATTCAAACATACCAAATTGGTCATCCAAAACATAACTTCACTTGACCATTCAACACCAACCGTCAAAGCATTAAAACGCTAAAAGTTCATCAACCAATGATACCAAATTTACAAGCCGAACATAATGACAATCTCATCAAGAACAATTAACCTATACATTCCATTATAACCATGACTCAAAACATTAAAATCTACTAAGATAGTTGCTGGATAGTGTGATAGGTCTCCAACGAGCTTCCAAACTAATCGAGCTTTCGATAATCTATAAACATAGAAAAGAAAAACGACGTAAGCAGACAATGCTTAGTAAGTTCGTAAATCATGGACAAAAGTTACCATTTCAATGCATAATCATAAAAATAGACATGAATCTATCCAACACAAGCTTGACACAAGCCTAAGCATCACCAACAATACAAGTTAGTGCTTAATCACATATCTTAGCAAAATTCATCACATGGTAAGGTAAATCTCATAATCATAATGCATATGAATTCATCCTTTTCATAACATGGCTGTACATACTTTGTTCATTAAGACTTTATAAATTTCTATAATTTCATAGTGTAATCGATCGGAACCCTTACTGGTTCATCCCTTTACACGTCCGTTGAACCACTTAGAATAATATCGAATACACGGGAATCTCACACAAAGTGTGCTAACACATGGTCAAAACCATTCCTTTCTTTTTCCTTTACGTAAACGCTCATACGAGCCATAAATGGGCCTACTCACACTAGCTAACGGTCGGAACGTAGCTATACAATGCCGCTCACACAAGCTGATGAGTATTCGAAAAAAATGCCGGAACTCAGCCATCGGTAGGACGTTTAGGACCAACACCTGAAACATGGTAACCATAATGACATGTCATTTGTATCCTATATATTTCTATGGTTCAAACGGGGCTCGATAGTCTCTATAACGTCGTTGGATTGTTTTTCGAAGCATAATATGATAAATAACAGAATATCATTTAAATTAAATACATTAAAACACTATTTAAACATACAAACTTATCTCGATCACAAAAACGACGAAATAGGATTGACTAGTCTAATACTTTATCTTTCCCTCGATCTAGATCTATACGAGGCTTAACTTGATCTAAATAATCAAATTCAATCCATTCAATATTCATTCTACTCAATTCAGTCCAAAATACACACTTTTGCAAATTTACACTTTTACCCCTAATATGAAATTCATGCAATTTCATCCACATACAAAGCTAGCCGAATTCAATATACACTCATAGCAACTCATACAATTCATTATTTCATAATTTCACCTTGTATTTTAGACATTTTAGAAATAAATCCCTAATTGACATTTTCAATAAAAAATACTTTACAAAAGTTGTTTATAAATCACCAAGGATTCATTTTCTTCCATCAAACATCAAAAACCACATGATACATTCACGGTAAAACCCTAACCTTTTAAAAATTTTGCAAATTAGTCCCTGGGCTAGATAGATTAAGCTACGACGACTTTAAAAACATAAAAATAATTTAAAACGAGATGAAAACTCACTCACATGCACAAGGTAGAGCTTGGCCGAACCTTCAAGCTTCTTTAATGGCTTTTCTTAGGTCTATTTTAGTGGTAGTGATGAACAAACAAATATTATAACTTTGTTTTGATTATTTTACTTAACTTATTAATTAAATTACCTAAATAACCTTATACATTAACCTTTTAAATCATTTAAATGATGTCTATAAAAGTCCACTCATATAGAAATGGTCTAATTACAACATAAATCCCTTAACCATTTAATAGCATAGCCATTTAGTACCTTTAACTTATACAACTCTTATTTTGCACCTTTTATAATTTAGTCATTTTTCCTTAATTAAGCATGCAAACGTCAAAATTTCATAATGAAATTTTATACGACCTTACTAATATTCTGTAGACATTAAAATAATAATAAAATAAATATTTTTACGTTAGATTGTGGTTCCAAAACCACTATTCTGATTCACTAAAATAGGCTGTTATAATCCTGGGTCGAGGCGTCATGTGTTTAGAGGAGTTAATTTGTTTTAGATTGTTTTAAGTTTAAATGCATATTATTTTATTTAATTTTAATTTCTAATTTGGAATAGGGAGTTATCCCAAAATTTTATTTTCACGTTCCTCTTTCTCTCCCTCTTCTCATTTATTTATTTCTTCTTTCTCCTAGATTCTAAAATTTTACATTCTTTCCCTTGAATTCTCTTATCGTCACTTTTGTTTTGTTCTCCTTGAATTTTTTGGAAATCGTGGTTTATTTGATTTCATTGATTGGTTTCGGGTATTCAAGAAATTGAAGTGGAAGTAGAGTAAGAAGTGTTCTCTGATTTTTTTAGAACAATTTTTGTTGGTTCTTTTGTGTTACTTTGGTATGATAATAATAGATTGGTGTGTTTGTGGAGGCAAATCAGTCAGTTTTTGGTGCTTGAGATCCCAATTTAAGGTGAGTTTCTGAGCCATTAGTGATTAGGGTTTGTTTTACTGTTGCAAATTCTCAATTTCAGCCTGTTTTAGTATGATTTTATGACCACACAGGTGGCCACACGGGCGTGTGCCACACACAGGCGGTCCACACGGCTGTGGGACTTTGGGAGATTAGGGTTGTCGATGAGTTTTAGTGCCACACAGCCATGTGGCTACTGTTTGGGGAAATGTTGATTTTCACACGAGCATGTGCCTAGGGCACAAGTCGTGTCCCTTAGCCACACGGGCATGTAAGTTCCCCACGTCCATGTCAACTCTGCTCCTTAATTGGCATTTTGGATAGTGAGTTACCACGGGCTACTCACACGACCATGTAACTCAAACACACGGGTGGTGTCTCCTCCACACGGTCGTGTGCTTCTTCCACACGGACGTGTGTTTCTTGTACACGAGTGTGTGCCTCTTTCACGAAAGCCATGTTGTTCTTCATATGGCCTAGACCCTTCTACACGGCCGTGTGGCCCTATTTTGTAAATTTTTGTTTTGTGTCGTAAATTGACCCGTTTCAATTACTGTGTAGTCCAACGTTCGTTGAGCCTCTGTAAATTTTTCGCTTAAATTTGAGTGTGTATTTACAATTACATGATTTAATTTAATTGTTGCTCATGTGTTTAGGTGATGTGATAAATGAATTTGAGATATTTTTGTTATCGTTAAATATTAATTGTAATACAAGTAAAACTGATTCTGAAATTGATCGACTGAATATGAGTTTCTGTATCTATGAGACTATTAGTGTTTGGTGTGCATCATATATTTGCATAAAATTGGGGTTTGGTTCCAAAAGAGAAAGATGACAATCGGTATTCAGTGTAATATTTCTGTACAACGATTACCGCATGATTTATACATATGTAACTCGACTGCATATCTTAATTCGAGTGGCATAGTCCACATTTGTGGTGTGTAGGGTGGATGGCCTGATATGGTCCTATGTGGTGTGCAGGGTGGATAGGGCTTTCTTAATCCAATATGGTGTGTAGGGTGTCGGAGTGGTGTTTGGTTGGTTGGGTGGGATTTTTATTCTGTTGCACTAATTTCACATTTGGGTATAAGTTGTCTGTATGTTGAGGGTTAATTGCATAATAATTTGAATAGTCTGACATGTCTTGTAACTAATGAGTTTAATGATAATATCTCTATGTTATGTTTGTTAATGGACTGCTCATAAGACTGTTTACTGTTATAAGTTATTTGTTCACTGTCTGTGGCACACATCGAAATATTCTCTTTGCTACTTTGTCAACTAATTTTGTTTGATTTTGAACTCACACTGAGCTCGAGTAGCTCACCCCCTCTTAGTTTCTTTCTTTAGGTATTTCGCGAGACTAAGCTATGGACTAGGCACATGAGAGCTCTCAGAAAGTTTGGTTGATTTGGTTTAGTAAAATTTTCATAATTTTTATACGGTTGTTTAAGATTATTGTAAAGCGATTATATAAACTGTGGTATGGGTTAAGTTTGAACTTTTGTTAAACTACGTGATTCAGGTTTGAACAACATTTTGAAAGTTTCGCGCGTTGGTTTTAATTGGGTTTTTGCTATTTTTCAAAGTTCGCACACATTTGAGAAAACAACATATTTTTCGCACAATTTCTAATCTGAAATTTCAAGTTACATTTGGAAAAATTGATGTATTTTGAAACTATACAAGAAAAGTTAAATGTTTTATTCCTAATTTTTTAATGCCACTTAATTATTGTTTCAAAACATAAATAGTTAGACAATTTAGTTCGATTTTAGCAAACTGTATTCGGAATAAGTTTTAAACAATTCGAATACTCCTTTCTCTCGTAAATTACTTTAGGTAACTCACTTAGTCCGTCAGGTTAATGATAAACCTGTCCAGAGACTGTCACGATAGAAACCACCATGCTATTTGGGACTGGAATACATCTTCTCTTTAATCTTTTTTATATAGGTGGGATCATGCCTCCAGTAACTAACCCCTATAAATGTTTACGTTATGTTAAATATAACCAAAAATATAAATTAATTCGACGGTGTCACAAGTGTACGATCAAGTAATTAGTAAGTTACAAACGTACACGGTAAGTATTACGAGGATTATACCCCACGGATTGCAGATTGGAGAAATTATATTAAATTAATTACAAAAAATTATTACTAATCTGATCGAGTAATAAATTAGTAGTGTGAATCTAAATTGATATTTAATTAAACAAATTAAATTAACTAATCTAAATTAACCTAATAGACTTTCCTATTCCTAGTGCCGACAATGTGAGCCTCTAGCCTATGATTAATTAAATCCCTAATTTTCTAATTAAATAATTAATTGTCCTAAATTGAGTTATTTATCACCCTTAGCTAAGGCTACCCCTTAGTTCATCTTTATTAAGGATTACCACCTAAGTCACCCTTCCAGTCACTTCCTAGGCTTATGGATACCCTTTTGATCTCATCGCTTGGCGCAAGTTATACACAATAGGATACCCTTCTAATCTCACCTGTCTTGATATTCATCAGGGATGTCACTTTCTAATATACTAAGTACCCTTGAATAAACACCAATTTTGGATAAATAATAACTTAACAAATAAATTATTTTATTAATCAAATCATGCAAGATATGAAATAAGTGCAAGAAAATCATTCAATTATTTATACAAACGCTAATTGATCAAAGAAACAAAATATAAATAAAATAATAAGAGAGAGATAGGAGAATACTCATTGATAAATATATTGAAGCGTGGATTTGGAGTAATCCTCGCTCATGATTATCTTCACTTAGGAATAGAAAGTTTCGATTACACAAACATGAGAAGAAAATAAAACAAAAAAAACTGTGTTTGATGAATGGGTTGATTAATTGATGCCTCTTATTTATAGGCTAAGATATGTGCACTTTATGCCCGATATGCCCCCGATAATTTGGGTGCAGGTAAGAAATAAAATCTCTGAGAATCTGACAAAATACAATTACCGATGTCATCCTTACTTGTAGCCCACATCAAGGCTTATGGCTCAACACAAGGCTATTGTGGGCTCAACACAAGGCTATGTGTTGCAACACACACATTGCGTGTCATGCCAAGCAAGGCATTTGGTGGCTTTGGACATTTCTCATGCTTTCACGGCTCAGAAGCTTGTGCATCACTCACCCCAAGTTCCTATGTTAATTGGGCCTAAAATTAAGCCTCCTGCACATTTAAATACCCAAATTAAACCTACCTAATGCCCGTATCGGCCTAATAGGTCATCAACACCAAAAAATGTGTTTAAAATACTTATTTTTATTAACTTTTAATCTTAAGCGTGAAATACTGAAAATGCAATATTGACTATTAAATTGGCTAGAAAACAAACTCCTTAAGTGTGGAATTGACTCGAATTAGCTACTACATTTGACAACAAGTTAAATACCCCCACACTTAAGTTTTTGGTTGTCCTCAAGCAAACTAAACAAAACAAAATAACAACTGAAACTAAAATGAAAACAAGAAATAACATGCAAAGACAATAAAATGTACTTGAACTAGCTTGATATATGAAATAGATCGGAGTATCGACACAGGAAGATTGCCTAAATATATTAAATATCCATAAAAATTAGAAAAATCTGTGTTATATAACCCAAATTAATAGTCATTTTATTTTTTAGATAAGAGGATACCTTTATTAGTTTCAATAAATTACAAAAATAAATTTCAAAATGGTTTTAAAGAAATTATAATATATTATAACATCCCATCAAAAATGTATATATGCAACTCCTAGTTATTAAAATATTATTCCTGACATTCTTGTATTTCTACAAGATCAAGCACACACATAACACACAAAATAAAAAAAAATTAAAACGATGAAAACAACACAAAATAAAAAAAATTGAAATTTCCTATGTCACCCTCACACTTTATTCGGCACATTGTCCCTAATGACTCGATTTTTTATTCAAAATAAATATGTATCATGATTTGAGTTAAATTTTTTGTATTTTGAATATTTTGTGCAAATGACTATTCATTCATTTAGGTTTAATTCATGTTAATACTTGTAAAAGTATGGCCAACAATTGTAGGCTATGAATTAACTATTTAATCTAAGAAAAGGTAAATGGTTAATTGACAACAGACCTAAATGGTGCATATCATGTCGATATCGAAAGATGATGTTGTATGTATAAAATGTAATAATGCCCAAAAAGGTGATTTCTAGGTTAGTTTTGACATAGGCATATGCGGAATAACTTAGGTACATAGTAGCACTTCGAGAGAAATCTATGCCTTAATTAAAATTGGGTTTAACGAATTTTCATATTGCCATGATCCTTTTGTGATATCCTTTTCATGAGTGCCAATAAACTCTTGTTAAGTGAAATATTTATTTTAGTCTATTCATGTTGTGTTTTATTAAATCTTGTGTTTAATCTTTCTATTGTGATTATTTTTTGCAAGATGTTTTGTTTAACTTGTGGTATTTGGCTTCTGATTACATTACTTATAGATTTTTCTCTCAACAATTAAATCTTTTTATTATTTTGTCTAATCAAATTGTTTTAAACTTTACAAATAATTCACACAACAGTCCTTGTGTACACTTGAACGTAATCATGCGACACAAGTTTTGGTGTTGTTGTCAAGGATTATATTTTGTCAATATTTGTGAAGATAATTGTTTTTCAATTTGGTTTATTATTTTTGTGATTTTTTACGGTTTATAACATAGACCGAGTTATCAATCAATAGCCAATTGACCCAAAATTGAATGCACTTTTAGGCAAAGAAGAAGGGAATGGTTAGTCCAAAGACATGTCAAAGAAATGAATCAAAATCTAAGAGAAGACACAGCCTGTAGTACTCGTAATCTGATTCTTGTTGCTGATGACAGAGATAGAGCTATTCAGTAGCATGTTGTGCCCCTATTTAGTGAACTCAATCTAGGGAATATAAGACCCGAGATTCAGGCCCTCAATTCGGGTTAAAACAGTGATGTTCTAGATGTTGCAACAATGAGACAATTCAGTGGGATGCCTATTGAAGATCCGCATTTAACCCTTGCTTATTTATGGAAGTAAGCGACTTTTTTAAGTTATCAAGAGTATCTAAAGATGCCTTAAGATTGAAGCTTTCTCATATTCAATGCGATATTATGCATGAGCATGGTTGAATTCCTTATCGCTTGGTTCTATTTCCACATGGAAAGAATTGGCGAAACGTTTTTGATGAAGTATTTCCACCAAGTAAGAATTATAAGCTCAAAAATGAAATTACTACTTTTTAACAATCTGAGGACGAGTCCTTGTATGATGCTTGGGAATGATTTAATTAATTTTTATGAAAAATCCCTTCATCATGGTATTCCTCATTGCATCTAATTGGAGACTTTTTACAATGGTCTCAATGCTCACACAAGAATGGTGATAGACACTTCAGCTAACAAAGTTCTTCTTTCAAACTCATACAATGAATCGTACGATATTCTTGAAAGAATTTCAAGTAATAACTATCAGTAGCCAACCAATCGAGCAGCCATAAGAAGAAAAGTGGCAAGAGTTCATGAAGTCGACGCTCTTACGTCTTTAGTAGCTCAAGTATCTACTATGACTTTCATGCTTAAAATATTTCTATTAATCATGCAACACTAACATGATAGGTCAACAAAAAATTTAGTTGAGAACATCACGTATGTATACTATGGTGATGGTCATGCATTTGAAGATTATCCGTCAAACCCAGAATCTATCTACTATGTAGGAAACCAACATCAAAAAGGAATGGTCCAAGTCCATAATCAAATCATTACAATCCTACATGGAAAATCATCCTAATTTCTCCTGGAGTAATCAAGGGGCCAGTCTAGGTGATTCCTATATGCCTCACAATCAAATCATTTGCCAGGGTTTTCTCAAGAGACACAGAAACCTCAGCTAGCTGAGTCTTCAAATAGTTTGGAGAAGTTATTGAAAACAAATATGCTAATAACAATGCAACTCTAAGGAATATAGAGAACCAGATGAGACAGTTAGCGAATGAGCTAAGAAAAAGACCTCAGGTTGCTTTGCCACATGATACAAAGAATCCTAATAGCACAGGCAAAGAGCAGTGTAAAACTATCACTTTGAGGAGTGGAAAGGTGTTGAACCAATAACTATTGAAACTAAAAGTGAGCTTGTTGTTGTCCAAAATTAGAAGGAAGTTCAATAAGAAGTTGAATCTCCCACAGTGCAAAATCCTATTCTTGTGATCCCTATTGAGGCACAACCGTAGCAGAGTAGTTTGAAGAATCAACACCCATGATGAATACAGAACCACACCAAAAAGTTTTCCAGTTAAGGTTAAAACTCCACCACATTCTTATGGTCTAAAAACACACGACACTTTTCCACATAAAGGTAGTGTGTCTAGATCTTTAATGCCAACACTACCACTGCGAGCTTTAAGTCATTGTTTGGAAAATTCTTTTCATGCGACTTGAGCTAGCAAGATGCATATGTCACAACATTTCCTTCTTGCATAAGCACACATCTTAACCCGATAAAGGATGCGTCAGTATACATAGTATACTCCACACCAGATTCTGGTTGGGCTAATATTGGAGCCTTGATTAGAATAACTTTCAACTTATGAAAACACTTCTGACATGCCTTTTGTCCATTCAAACTTTTCCTTCCTCCTTAGCAACATGTGAGAGGTGTTTGACAACATGGCGAATCCTTTAACCTGCCAAATCCAAGAAGCTACGTACCTTAGTGACATTTTTGACAGATTCCAATCAAGCACGACTTTAACTTTATCAGAGTCTACCTTAATATCTTCAGCAGAAATAAAATGACCAAAAAATAAACTTCTCTCAGCCAAAAATCGCATTTGCTGAATTTGGCGTACAACTTGTTCTCACAATGTTCTTAGCACAATCCTTAGATTTTCCACATAACTAGCCATGCTTTTAGAGTAGACTAAAATATCATCGATTAGACTTCAAAAACTTATCCAAGTAAGGTTGAAATACCCTATTCATCAAATCCATAAATACCATTGGTGCATTCGTTAATCCAAACAACACTACCAAAAAATTCATAATGCCCATAACATGGACGAAATGAAGTTTTAGAGCATCATCACCTCCAATCTTCACATGATAGGAGCCAGTACTCAGATCAATTTTAGAGAATATTGTAGTTCCAATTAACTACTCAACAAATCTTCAATTTGAGGTAATGGATACTTATTCTTCACATTCACTTTGCTCAGTTGGTGGTAATCAATGCATAGGCGAAGTGTCCCATCCTT
>NC_053437.1:37093911-37192041 GCF_007990345.1 Gossypium hirsutum
AGTTTGATTCATGATTCCGTACATATGTGACTTTAATGTCTAATGTATAAATATGGGCTAAGTGCCTTGTGTTCCTCTTTTCGATGCTCAAATGATTAAATCAATTTATTTGTTTAATTAAGCTCAAGAGCAAAGGGGAACTAAATCCGATAAAGGGAAGGAAAAAGTGGTCGAATAGCTATCGGAATCGTTCGACAACACCCGAGGTAAGTTCTTGAGTAAAAGAGCTTAAATTATGATTTGATTAGATCATGTTTTAAGCAAATCAAAATCATGCTCTTTGTGTGTGGCTATTGAGCCGAAACTGCAAGAATGATAAGTGTCTTGTGTTTGAGTTTTGTTAACGAAAATGAAATACGAATGTGCCATGAATTACTGTTAAATGTGCATGGTTATTTGAATGATGTCCGGGCTAAGTCCCGAAGGCTTTGTGCTAAGTGACCATATCCGGACTAAGATCCGAAGGCATTTGTGCGAGATACTAATTCCGGGCTAAGCCCGAAGGCATTTGTGCGAGTTACTAAATCCGGGTTAAGTCCCGAAGGCAATTGTGCGAGTTACTATAACCGGGCTATGTCCCGAAGGCATTTGAACGAGTAGCTATATCCGGTTAAATTCCGAAGGTACGTGATTTGGGAATGAATGATCTTGCTGTAAAAATTTCAGTAAATACTCTAGAAACATCCCAACATTGAGGTATGTTTCGTATGTGCTTGAATTTAGTTGAGCCCTTACAAATAAGTATTCGCTCAGTTGATAAACGAGCTACCGGCCTTTGGCTAAGTTGATCTTTTGTGTATGTACATAAGGGTTGGTAAAGTGAAGCAATTATGATATCGAAAATTTGTGCATATGAAATTATCCGTTTAGCTATATGAATGCTATACTTTTGCTGTGCTGGAATTCCTTGCTCAAAACTTACTAAGCATAAATTGCTTACTCCGTTTCTTTGATCCTCTGTTTTATAGATTTTGGTTCTCCAGCTATCGGACTCGGGATTTTGAAGTCGAAGTCGCCCACACTATCAAAGCCCCCCCCTTTTTGGTACAATTTTGGTTGAACTTCGAAATGGCATGTATAGGACTACCCGTTTGTTGTGGGTCATGGACCCTTTGGACTTGTATAATTTTGGATAGCCATGCGAAAATGGTTTATATATGCTTGAGTATAATGTTATAATCATTTGGTATGGATATGGTTATTGAGAGGTGTGGATATGCTTGACAAGGATTGGCCATGGGAATGGTTAATCACTATCATATATTGTGCTATTTATGCAAAAAGGGCTAGTTGAATCATGGAAACTATGAAATAGGTAAAGTCTACCTTAAAGGCAGATGCTGACAGCAGCAGTGATGTAGATTTGGAAAATCACTAAAAATAGTAGGAATGGAATTAAATAGTGAATAAATTATGTAAACGAACCTTGATGAATCTGTTTTCATAGGAAAGTAACGAAACAATCATACGGATAGTATGTTAAGAGATATTCAGGTTCTTGTGAGACAGGGCCAGAACGGTTTCTGGATTTCCTGTTCCGACTTTGGAAATTCATTACAAATTAACCAGAGACAATTAGGAGTCAAGCCATATATGTATAGATTCCTCTCTGAGTCTAGTTTCTATAGAAACAAACGGCATAAGTATTGAAGCCCTGTACAGGGAGATATCCAAGTTGTAATGCGCAAAGGTCAGTGTAGTTGATCCCTGTAACATGGGAGACTTTGACTAATAAACTGTACTAATTGGCCCAACCAAAAATTCTAGAAAAAATATGTAGATGGGAATATGAGTCTAGTTTCAGGGAAAATTTACGGAACTGGATTCTGAGTTTCTGAACTCAAGATATGATTTTTAAAGCGACTAGTATGCAGATTGGCAGTGTCTGGAAAATTTTTTTTAAAGTCTGTTAACACCTCGTGTTCGACTCCGGTGACGGTCTCAGGTTCGGGGTGTTACAATGCTACTATATCTGTTACTCTGTATCTGTGAATGGAGAAGATTTTGTATATGTGGAAGAAATGTTCTATACGGCGACCTTTCGCCTATATTCTGGCATCTTGACTGCATACTATCTGCTATGTGTCGTATCGAGACTATATGGTGTGTAGGGATGGGTGGGTGTTGTTTTACCCCACATGGTGTGACGGGATGGTCGGAGTTGGTGTGTAGAGGATAGGGGTAGGATTCTATATATCTGATTTTGTTATCTGTACTGGAAATGGACATGAGTTCGAATCTGTATTTGACTGTTTCTTCTGTATGCATTACATGTCTATTTCTGTTGGGTTACACACTGAGTTTATAAAAAGTCACATTTGTTTGTCTATTTTGTCAAGGTAATCCATAGACTTAGGTGGATCAATGTGACGAAGCCTCACGGTGACCATGAATTCGTAAAACTGTTTAAATTATGGTTTTTATTTAAATTAAGGTTTATTTCTGGGAATTTTTTAATAATTGGCCTTTCTGGACTGTTTGAATTTTTATTTTGGTTTTGGATGCGTTTTAAATTTTACTACTACGTCTGACTAAAATTATGGTTTTACAAAAAAATAAAGGATTTTTTGAATACACGAACTAGATTTCCAAAATACAATGTTTTCTAAGAATTCCGCTGTAGATCATGTTTTGGAAAATGAATTAATTAAACAACGAATTTAGTATTGGATATAATATTTGGAGGATCTATCGAACAACCATGATTTATCACAATGACTTTGTTTTCAAAACCCATCATCGTAACATCACCAGATTCGACCATAATGCCTAGGCCAAGTTTGAGGTGTTACAATATATATGTATATTACCAAAACCCATTAATATATATACTATATAGAAAATAAAGCCCATGTATATATATCATAAGTTCATGAATTTTTTTCACCATCAAAATTAACACAGTGTGTATAGTCAACGATTCAACAAAAATTGTAAGGATTTACACAAGGAAGAATTCAAGGTTCGCATATGTTACCTTAGCCTGTGTACTGGAGTTTAAATGTAGTATATCAAACCACTCACCTTAGAAACCATTACTTCAACTATCATGCTCAAGTAAGCTTTTATTTGCCTTTGTCCATGGTTGTAGAGGCTCACAAATGAATTGATACTTTTCATACACATCAAGCATACTACAAAGGCATTACTAACATCAACAAACACCATTAAATCATTCCAAAATCCTAGATTAAAGCCTATTAACCTCTATACCGAAAACTTAACTAGTTTTGTTAAAAAAGGTGTTTAACAACTCAAATATAAGTTTTAAGATTAAATATAAACTTAATACATTCTGAATATCATCTAATTACAATTATAAATTATCAATTTTACCCAATTTCACTGATTTAATTTTTTTGAAAAATTCAATAACACTATTTGTAACATCCTAAAATAGGGCCTAAACGGAACAGTGGTTGTGAAACCACAAATCTGAGATAGAAAAGTTTATTGTGATTAATTTTTATGATTTATCGATTGATTGGATGCATGTGTTAGAATACCGATAAGAAATTTCAGCGATTGCATGTCTGAATTGCATGTTAAGGTTTAATTGCAAAAGTGGGTAAATATGAGCTTTAGATGATAAAGGATTTAATAGAAGTGCATAATTGAAGTAGCGGTCCTTAAATGGTAATTAGACCATTAGATTTTCATGGACAAAAATGGGCATGCATAGATAAAAATAACTAAAGTTTTAATGAAGCGCATCTTAGTCATTTGGTAATAAAAAGAATTAAAAGGGAAAAAGATGACAAAATGTACTCATCTTCTTCTATAAGGGCCAAAACTTCAAAGGACTCCATAGCTAGGGTTTCTTCACTTTCTCAAGCTCATAGTAAGTGCATCCAAGCCCCGTTTTTAATGCTTTTTTACGTTTTTAGAGTCCTCGTAGCTCGGTTTAGCTTATTCTACCATTAATTCATGTTAGGGTTCATATTTGGAAAAATACCCATAGATGAAATGTGTTGATTTTGATGTTTTATGGTAGAAAATGAAGTTTGAAATCATGTTAAACAACTTTTGCTAGGCGATGTTAAGTGAAAGCGAGTAAAACGACATAATCGGTAAAAATACCTAATGTTCATAAGTAAATGTTAGAGTGGGAATTTGATGTTGCCGTAGAAGGGAAAGATGTTCAGCATATCATAAAACATAAGAATAAGGGATGAAGTTTAATTTCTGAGCTTTGCGGTAAAAGTGTAAATATGCAAAACTTTAGGGGCAAAATTGTAGTTTTGCCAAAGTTTGAGTCAAGGACTGTTTTGATGAATGTGAGTATTAAATAAGCTAAATTTTCTATTATAGATCAAGAGGAACGAAATCCAGAGTTAGACCGGGGAAAGAAAAAGGTTGACGACTAAGTTACTAATTTGATCGTATTTTGTACCGAGGTAAGTTTACGGTAAATAAATGCAATATTTCAATAATTATTATTAATTCTGTTATTGTCCAGCAATTATGTACTTATTTCATGAAATTATTAAATGTTGACTCAAGTATGAGATGATAGAGAATCGCTGTTAAAAAGTCCCGTTGAAACATTAGGAATGTAACGGATACAAATGTCATGACATTAGGGGGATGAGACCCCATGGAAGACCATGCCTGAGACATGGCATTGGCATTATTGAGGTTATGAGAGGTCCCCTGTAAGACCATGTCTAGGACATGGCATGGGCACCGATATGAGAACTTTCACGTAAGACCGTATCTAGGATATGCCATTTGCAGTACAGGAAACATCCCATGTAAGACCATGTCTAGGACATGGCTTTGGCATGTTATTATCAGATAGGAGACCCGAGAATCCTTAGTATTGCAAGTGGTTTAACGGGCTAGTAAATAGACTATGTTACATGAAAGTTCAGGTAAAAGCATAATAAATAGATTCAGATGAGTTATAAGGGTTAAGAATATCTCAGTTATCAGTTGAGAAAAAAAATTCAACAAGAGAGGAGTAAGTTATAATCATGAGTTATTGAAGTAAGCAAGTAAGTAAACAAGTAAGAGAGTAAGTAAAAAAGAAAGTAAAGATCATGATACTTGATGATAATTTATGAGTATAATTATTTATGATAAATGTTGTTATTTATTTGCTTGTAAACTTACTAAGCTTTATGCTTACCCCCTTTATTTTCCTTCTTTTTATAGTATCGCCAAGCCAATTCGGGAATCGTAAGGGTGTTGGAGATTGTTTCACACTATCAACAGACCATCTCAGTATTTTGTGATTCAAAACGTTTTAAGTTATGGCATGTATAGGGACTTAGTCATTTTGTTTGTGTGTCCTTATGATATGGCTTATGAATAGCATGTAAATACTCGATAATGATTAACTATTGATATGACTATTTGAGAACATGTTTTGGTGTTATGTATGCCTAAATGATAGTTAATACAAAGAAATTGTAAAAGAGTAAAAATTTGCAATGGAACAGTTTTTTGACAGCAGCATTGATGTGATTTTGAAAAATCACCAAGGATAGCAGAAATAGAATTAGTGATTGAATGAGATATACAATTAAAGCTTATCGAGTCTATTTTCACATGAAAGAAAAGGTGTAGGCAAAGGAGTTTTATATTTTGTAATATTTGATTTTTAGTGAGACAGGGTCAGAATGGTTTTTTAAGTCCCCTGTTCTGGCTTCAGGAAATCATTAAAAATTGTACAGAAAGAATTATGAGTCAAAATTTCTATGTCTAGATTCCTTAGTGATTCTATTTTCAATAGAAACAAGCAGAAGTACCATATGAATCTCGTACAATGAGATAATTGATTTCTGGTGAATAGAGTTCAAAACCATCAGACAGTGAAACAAGGGAGATTTTAACGAATTAACTGTACTATTTGACTAACCCAAAAATTCTAGAAATTTTATGAGAAGAAAATATATGAGTCTAGTTTTAGGAAAAATTTACGGATCTAAATTTCAAGTTTTGTAACTCGAGTTATAATTAAAGTAGTATCTGTCATTCAAGTGCATAATTTTATTGTGAATAGTGAAATAAATTATTTTGATTTATTTAAGTATTCGGAAAATTTTTAATGTTCCCAGTTTGGACCTGAACTGTTTCTGTTGCATGTTTTAGGGTCTTAAGGGCCCTTTTTAGGGACATATTGATTGAACGTGAGCGAATTAATTTTAAAAGCAAATTTTTATGCTCTGAACTAGTAAGTTAAGTCAGGTAACGCCTCGTGCTCGACTCCGAGAATGGTCTCGGGTAAGGAGTGTTACATTTATTAGTATCAGAGTGAGAGTTTAGTCGGTTCTCAGAATATTCACTATGAATAAGAGTCTAGCTATACATGCCATACTTGTATTTTGATAGTGTGACGACTTCTGACGATTTTAAAATGATTTTCTTTTATAGTTATGGATCCCGAACGAGCTGGTGCAGATGATGTAGAGAGTAATGCACCCGCTCCCACAGAAGGGACGGTGCCACCAGATGGTAGTGAAAGGGGCCGTTACAGTTACTTAGTGAGGAGGGGCTCGAGAAGCCTTCTTCCAAGCTATGAATAAATGGTTTTCCGAGTTTGTTCGTACGAGTCTAGCTGTTAGACCTCCACCCCCTCATGATTCTCTGATCCCCCATGTAGCTCTCCCAGTCACAGGTACAGTTACAAGAGAAAGGCCACTAGTTGATAAGATCAGAAAATAAGGGGATGAAGAGTTTCAGGCTACTAAAGATGATGATGCAGAGAGAGTAGAATTTTGGCTCGAGAATATTATCAAAATCTTTGATGAGTTATCCTGTACACCTAAGGAATGCATGAAGTGTGTTGTCTCACTCCTTAGAGATTTAACCTACCATTGGTGGAAGACTCTTGTGTCAGTTGAACCGAGTGAGAGAGTTACTTGGGATTTCTTTCAGGAGGAGTTTCGTAAAAAGTATATCAGTCAAAGGTTTATTGACAAGAAAAGAACAGAGTTTCTCGAGTTAAAGTAGAATAAGAAGACTGTAACCGAGCATGAACGTGAATTTGTTAGACTCAGCAATTATGCTCAAGAGTGTTTGTCTACAGAGGCTATCATTTTCAAAAGATTTGAGGACGGGCTCAATGATGATATCCGACTGTCAGTTGGCATTCTAGAGATAAAAGAGTTTGTTGTTCTAGTTGAAAGAGCCTGTAAGGTAGTGGAGTTGTTAAAAGAAAAAGAAAAGGGCAAAGCTGAAATTGAGGTTCAAGACACGAAGAAAAGGCAGATGAGCAGATCATTTCAGTCTACATCGAAGAGGCCTAGAGAGTTCTCTATTAGATCAAATTTTTCAACGGGGTATCCTAGCCGAAATAGAGGTAAAAGATTTGTGGTTTCAAGAGCTCAGACTACTACAGTCGCAAGTGTGGGTAGTAGTCGACCACCTAGACCGGAGTGTGCACAATGTGGTAGACGTCATCTTGATGAGTGCCGAGTAAACGAAAGTGCTTGTTTCAGATGTGGTGTACTAGATCATTTTATTAGGGATTGTCCCGAAACAGTTAAAAGAAAAGTAATACCGAGTGCAAGATCGGGAAATGCTCCCACTAGAGGCAGATCACAGAGGAATCTAGGAGTTGGAGCAAGTAACAGGGGCACGTCTAGAGACTCAGCAGCTAGACCATATGCTAGAGCACCCGTAATGACTTATGCTATTCACGCTCACGAAGAGGCAGCCTTCCCCAATGTGATCACGGGTACATTTTCTCTCTATGATACTAGTGTTATTGCTTTGATTGATTCGGGTTTGACCCATTCCTATGTTTGCATGAGATTGATGCCTAATATGAACATGCCTATATAATCTACCGAATTTGTGATTAAAGTATCGAATCCATTAGGCCAGTATGTGTTAGTAGACAAAGTATGTAAAAATTGCCTTTTGATGATTAGAGGTCACTGTTTTTCGGCTGATCTTATGCTATTGCCATTTGATGAGTTTGATGTGATTCTTGGTATGGATTGGTTGACTTGCCATGATGTGATAGTGAATTGTGGAAAGAAATACATTAAGTTGAAATGCAAAAATGGTGATATTATTCGGGTTAATTCAGATGAGTCAGATAGTTCTCTTGCCATGATTTCTGTTATGTTTGCTTAGAAATGTTTGAGAAAAAGGTATGAAGCTTATCTTGCTTTTGTATTGAATACTAAAGATCTAGGGTTGAAAATTGAATCAGTGCCAATAGTTTGTGAGTTTTTCGATGTGTTTCCGAAAGAATTGCCAGGTTTGCCTCCTATTAGAGAAGTTGAGTTTGGTATTGAGTTGGTTCCAGGTACCAAACCCATTTCTATTGTTCCTTATAAAATGGCCCCGTTGGAATTGAAAGAATTGAAAGCTCAGTGGCAGGAATTAACTGATAAAGGTTTTGCAAGGCCTAGTTGTTCTCCGTGATTACGAAACCACGAATCCGAGATAGAAAAGTTTATTGTGATTAATTTTTATGATTTATCAATTGATTGGGTGCATGCGTTAGAATACCGATAAGAAATTTCAATGATTGCATGTTTGAATTGCATATTAGGGTTTAAATACAAAAGTGGGTAAATATGAGCTTTAGATGATAAATGATTTAATAGAAGTGCATAATTGAAGTAGAGGTCCTTAAATGGTAATTAGACCATTAGATTTTCATGAAAAAAAATGGGCATGCATAGATAAAACTAACTAAAGTTTTAATGAAGGGCATTTTAGTTATTTGGTAATAAAAAAGAATTAAAAGGGAAAAAGATGGAAAAATGTGCTCATCTTCTTCCATAAGGGTTGAAACTTCAAAGGACTCCATATCTAGGGTTTCTTCACTTTCTCAAGCTCATAGTAAGTGCATCCAAGCCCTATTTGTAATGTTTTTTTTTTCGTTTTTAGAGTCCTCGTAGCTCGGTTTAGCTTATTCTACCATTAATTCATGTTAGGGTTCATATTTGGAAAACTACCCATAGGTGAAATGTGTTGATTTTGACGTTTTATGATAGAATATGAAGTTTGAAATTATGTTAAACAACTTTTGCTAGTCGATTTTAAGTGAAAACGAGTAAAACGACATAATCGGTAAAAATACCTAATGTTCATAAGTAAATGTTAGAGTGGGAATTTTGATGTTGCCATAGAAGGGAAAGATGTTTAGCATATCATAAAACATAAGAATAAGGGATGAAGTTTAATTTCCGAGCTTTGGGGCAAAAATGTAAATATGCAAAAGTTTAGGGGCAAAATTATAATTTTGCCAACGTTCGAGTCAAGGACTGTTTTGACGAATGTGAGTATTAAATAAGCTAAATTTTCTATTATAGATTAATAGGAACGAGATTCGGAGTTAGACAGGGGAAAGAAAAAGGTTGAGGACTAAGTTGCTAAATTTGATCGTATTTTGTACCGATGTAAGTTTATGTTAAATAAAAGTAATATTTCCATAATTATTATTAATGTTGTTATTTTCCAGCAATTATGTACTTATTTCATGAAATTATTTAATGTTGACTCAAGTATGAGAGGATAGAGAATCATTAGGAATGTAATGGATACAAATGTCATGACATTAGGGGGATGAGACCCCATGTAAGACCATCTTTGGGACATGACATTGGCATTATTGAGGTTATGAGAGGTCCCCCGTAAGACCATGTCTGGGACATGGCATGGGCACTGATATGAGAACTCTCATGTAAGATCATATTTGGGATATGACATTTGCAGTACATGAAACATCCCATGTAAGACCATGTCTGTGACATGGCTTTGGCATGTTATTATCAGATAGGAGACCCGAGTATCCTTAGTATTCCAAGTGGTTCAACAGGCTAGTAAATAGACTATGTTACATGAAAGTTCAGGTAAAAGCATAATAAATATATTCAGGTGAGTTATAAGGGTTAAGAATATCTCAGTTATCAGTTGAGAAAAAAAATTCCAGCTAGAGAGGAGTAAGTTATAATCATGAGTTATTTAAGTAATTATAGAGGGTTGCGCCCGGACCAAGATCGAGTTGCCAAGTCACGAGAAATCTCCTACGAAGCTCTAGACGATCAGATTTGAAAACAAAACAGAGAGTTAAGACTAGATCCAAACAGATCTAAAAACAAAAATCCCCAATTCAATTAATGGGCAGCAAGCATTAAAACGCCCTAAGAGATGTCAATTCTTGGAAGCTAAAAACCCGATTTGAGTTTAAAGAGAATTCCCCAAACAGCCAAACCTATCAGCACCAAAAAGAAAGCGAATTAGAAATCAAATCAAAAGAAAACAATCAGATTTAATAGAAAACTAGGGTTTGGAGAGGCAAGAGAAAAGAAAAGTTGATGAATCAAAAACGATCCTTGATGCTCAAGAAGATTGCGATTTGCGCAAATTGAAATAGTAAGATAATTTCCCCAAATTCCAGCAATCGAATTTAACCAGTATAGGAAAGAATAATCGGCAAGAACAATTGAAAAGATGGAGTTTGATCGATCTTTGTTGCCAAGATTGAAAAGATGGAGTTTGATCGATCTTTGTTGCCAAGAAAGGGTGCCGATTGGTTTCTTTAATGAAGAGGGCTGGGAAACACAATAAGAAGATTTAATAAATTAGGATGAGAAATCGGCACAAAACAGAAAATTAAAAGGAAATTGAAGAGCAATAAATTAAAATAAAATCCTAAGAAGCCTTGAAATCCCGAAAGATTTCACAACTCCCTTCAAACGGCTCTAATCTCCCCTCCAATGAAGATCAATGGCAAGAAAAAGGCTGAAGATGGCTCCCACAATCAAAAAGATTGTTAAAACTACTTCTAAAGAAAACTCAAGAAAAAATTCTTGAAGAACTCAAAGAGGATTTTCACTCAAAACAAATCTGAAATTTTCAATGTAATTGTAATGTATTCAATAGGGTGGCCGGCTATGCCTATTAATAGGCCTTCTATCAATTTCCTAATCTCATTAGGAAAACTTTAAAAAAACCTAATTAATAAATTAAGAGGGAAATTCGGCCAAGGCATTTTAATGGGCTGGTTGGGCTGAATTTTGACATATAATAATCCTAAAGTCTAAAAATTAAACTAGATATTTAAACAATTAAAATCTTTTACAAATTGGGCCACCTTAACAATTTGGCCTAATTTTCAACTAAGTATGGTTTGACTTCTTGGTTGGGCATGGAATCATCTTATTGGGCCTTGCCTTCAAGAACTTGGGCTTGTAGTCCATCTCCTACCAAAATTTGTTTGTTGATGCTCGTAACGGAGATCCAATATGCTTTGGCTGCAATATTAGGTTTCTTGGACCAAGATTTCCAAGATTTGAAATCTTGATTTTCTTGATTATTGAAATCGCTCCAAACAGCAAAATTGGGCCAAGATTCGGTTTCTTGATTTTCTTGAAAACAAGAAAGTGAATCTTGATTTTCTCTTTCTTTCTTGTACGCATCTAAGGCCTTGCTAAAAAATTCCTGAATGGTCCCATTTAGTTTGGAACGTATTTGCCTGGCCTTTGACCTCGTTATTGGGCCTTGTGGTAATTTGAGCCCATCACGTTCTTGAGCTTGAGTTGGGCCTTTGTGACTCGTATCAAGTAAGCAAGTAAGTAAAAAAGTAAGAGGGTAAGTAAAGAAGAAAGTAAAGATCATGATACTTGATGATAATTTACGAGTATAATTATATATGATAAATGTTGTTATTTATTTGCTTGTAAACTTACTAAGCTTTATGCTTACCCCCTTTATTTTCCTTCTTTTTATAGTATCGCCAAGCCAATTCAGGAATCATAAGGACGTTGGAGATCGTTTCACACTATCAACAGACCATCTCGGTATTTTGTGATTCGAAACATTTTAAGTTATGGCATGTATAGGGACTTAATCATTTTGTGTTTGTGTCCTTATGATATGGCTAATGAATAGCATGTAAATAATCGATAATGATTAGCTATTGAAATGACTATTTAAGAACATGTTTTGATGTTATGTATGCCTAAATGATAGTTAATACAAATAAATTATAAAAGAGTAAAAATTTGCAATGGAACAGTTTTTGGACAACAGCATTGACATGATTTTGAAAAATCACCAAGGATAGTAGAAATGGAATTAGAGAGTGAATAAGATATAGAATTAAAGCTTATCAAGTCTATTTTAACATGAAAAAAAGGTTTAGGCAAAGGAACTTTGTATTTTGTAATATTTGGTTTTTAGTGAGACAGGGTCAAAATGGTTTTTTAAGTCCTCCTGTTCTGACTTCAGGAAATCATTAAAAAATTTTATGAGTCGTAATTTATATGTATAGATTCCTTAGTGACTATATTTTCAATATAAACAAGTGAATGCAGCATATGAAACTCGTACAATGAGATAATTGATTTCTAGTGAATAGAGGTCAGAACCATTGGACAGTGAAACAAGGGAGACTTTAACAAATTAACTGTACTATTTGTCTAACCCAAAAATTCTGGAAATTTTATGATAAGAAGATATATGAGTCTAGTTTTAGCAAAAATTTACGGATCTAAATTTCAAGTTTCATAACTTGAGTTATAATTAAATTAGTGACTATCACACAAGTGGATAGTTTTATTGTGAATAGTGAAATAAATTATTTTGATTTATTTAAGTATTCGAAAAATTTTTAATGTTCCCGGTTTAGACCCGAACCGTTTCTGTTGCATGTTTTATTGTCTCGAAGGCCCTTTTTAGGGACATATTGATTGAACGTGAGTGAATTAATTTTAAAAGCAAATTTTTATGCTCCGAACTAGTAAGTTAAGTCTGGTAACACCTCATGCTCAACTCCGGCAACGATCTTGGGTAAGGGCTATTGCACCATTTGTGGACAAGCCACCATATAACACACCAATTTAATCATCTAATTCAATTTGCTTAAATTCATTAAGGATTTGTTAAATTAAGATCAAATACCTTTTAATTAGATCAAAATGAGTTAGAAATCACTTTAAAACCAAAGCTTAGCCAAGAAATACGAGATCTGCCATTTTCAAGCCAAAAATCAACTTAAAATCAAGTGATATATTGATATATTGATTAAATAATTTAAATCTCAAATTGAAATAACAACTCACTTAGTTTAATCATAAAAAGTTAGAATCTCACCTTAATTTTGCAAAATCCACGAGTTATGGAGCTAATTCAATCTAAAACGTATGAAGATTTATTGAGGAGTTTAAGGATGAAAACATGAAGGTTCTTCAAAATTGAAAAAAAATTTTGTGTTTAGTGAGCTTAGGAATAAAAAAATGACATTCGGGCCTAGACATTACGACCCAATCCAAGCGATTACATGGGTCATAGAAATGGCAAAAAACTTTGAGTTGAAATAAATGTATGTAGTATTTGAAAATGCATTCTAATATTCCCTTTTTATACGATGTTGTACAAAATTACGTCGAAAGAAACTTACTTATTATTTGTAAAACATTGGTTTGATCATTAAAAATTCATGTCTGATCAATTGAATTTACAGACAATAGATTTAATTAATAAATGACCAAAACATTTAATCCATATCAAAATTCATGCAAAAAGTCCAATGTCACAGTTTTTAAAATGAAAAACCCCATGCCACAATTCAGTAATTTACTACACGAAAAAATTTAAAATATAATCATAAAGTTCATAAAAGTCCCAAATTATCTTAAAATCCACAACCAAGAAACCATTATTCTGAAAGCCTCTCCGATGACCGAATCTAAGTCCTAACCATGAGGATTATCTGAAACACACGAGTAATGTGGGTGAGCTTTAAAAGGCTCAGTGTGAGATCATTACATAATATTTATAACATGCATTTCAACACAACATTTAAACACATTCATTTCAACATATATATCATTTTAACAGAAATCTAATATCATCACCAACACACATACATGAGTATATCGAGACATGCTTGTGTAACAATGCACATTTTGAAGAATTTTTCTACCCACCTTAGCTACACACCAATATCAAGTTCCCCAAAATCCATCCATCCAATAGCACACCATTTATGGATAAGCCACCAAATAAATGTCGATAAATAACCACATAACACTTTGTGGAGAACCCATCACATAAATGCCGATAAATGACCACATAACACATTGTGGACAAGCCACCATAGAGTTGCCGATAATGGCCACATAATTGTAGATAAACTGCCACATAACTTTCAGCTTTCATAAGACCCACCCCATGCATATGATATGACCATTTTCAAATTTAACACATTTAAACACTTTTCGCATGTAGTCATGCTCACAGTATCACTTAATGCATATTTCTCAATTTTACACATTTGCATGTAAACACGCTTGCATATCACATATCACATATTATTCACTTTTTATTCACTTTAGCATGCTTTAATATATTTTAATATTAAATCATGGATTTCATCACACATGTATATATAACACATATTTAAATAATCGCATATCAATTAAGCCATGTATCACACAACATAGATATGAGATTTGCACACATTTTATCATCACATACAACAACACACCACGAATCATAGATTTCATGAACTAATAATTTTAGGAACACTTACTTGGAATTTCGCTTTTGATGAGTTTTTCAACTCTTCTTTGAGTACTTAGTGTACTCTCAAATAATTATTTAATAGCTTTTTATTTAATAATAAAATAATGGCAGATTATACTCAAATCAAAGATTTAGATCCCATACCTTAAACCGTAGATCTGATTGCCACAATCCTATTAGAAGAGGTTTCGTTTGGATCTAAACTAGTAGATGAATCTATCGTATCAAACACGAATTTTAGTCATAGATCTATCGAATGTGTCTTAATACTTAAAGTTTAATCATTGAAATAATTCTCAACAATTACTTACCCTTAAATCAACACTTGGATTCGATGCACTCGGTAACTCGATAAGGATATCTTGGATTGGCGTTGGATGGTCCTTCAAAAAATATATGAACAAAGTGTTAACACATGAAAAATGAATGTGTTTTAACACCATTTGGCTGTGAGGAAAAATAATAGAGATAAATGAATGTTCCCAACACCCCTCAAACACTTACACTACTCAACAATACAACGAGATCGATGATTAGTCTTGACGAAAGAGGAAAGAGGTTTAACGATATACAAAAATATATGATCGATAAGTCTTGAACACAAAATAATTAAAATAGGATAATTAAATCCTTAAAGAAGATAGGAGAGATTGAAAGGGGAAAGAAAGAAAGAAAAACTAAATTCTGGCAGAAAACAATGATGACGACGGTGGTCCGGCAATGGTCACGATGAGGTGAGAAAAATATAAAAAAAGGGGAAGAGGTTTCGGTTACAAAGTGAAGAGAAAAGAGAAAAGAAAATGAGTGGAGAAAGGTTTTCCCATGGTGGTTCGCGGTGGTTCATGGTGGCGACAGTGGTGGTGAGGGGCAATGATCAAAAGAAAAGAAGAGAACAAGAGAATATTGGGAGGTGGTGTCGATGTGGTGAAACTATAGCTCGCAGTGGAGGAATTTTAGGTGGTGGTTGAAGGTGGTGGTTGTTTGTCAAATGGAAAGAAAATGGAGATGGAAGAAAATGAAAAAAAAGGAATATGGGAGAAATGAGAGAGGTAGAGACAACAATGGGTGTGTGTAGCTTTGTCAACTGTGACCAGGTTCAATAAATCACATCAAATAGGCAAGATGAAAGGTTTTCGCAAGGGAGGGAGACATGGAGTGAAAAGGGGATCATGCACCCCCAACTTAAGGTAAGTTTGACTTGTAATGGAGGAAAGATATCAACTTATATAAGGTAACAAGGGGGTGGACGACAAACACTTATGTCACATGGAAAAATTGTAAAAAGAATCAAATAAGATAGTACGAACATTAGCACTTGAACCTCAAAGCTCTAGGATAGCTAAGAAGTCTCTAAACCACTAGACTACATATTCCCTTATTCTCATTCTTGCGCACATATCAGTAAAAAATATATGGGATGTGATACTGGACCACATACTATTTTTAATAAGTATTATTAAGTCTCTATTGGTTTTGGTTTTTAATTTTCAATTATTTCAAATTTGTGGCTTAATTACTTTTCATTTGGGGATTTTTGCATGCATGGATTATTCAAGAATAATAACCGGAAAATGCATGATAACTGGCTTAAGTAAAACTTAGCATTGTTTCCTGATTTCCACTGCATTGCAAAGAAATCGTTTTTGAAAAATAAATCGATGAGGCAACTAGATTTCCAAAATGACATGAATAATGGTTTTTCCGCTGCATTAGTTAACATCAAGTTTTTACAAAGTAAAACGATGAACAAACGATTTTTCTAAAGCAACACTGTCAATAATGAAATGAATCTTAAGTACACATAACCTAATATGTGAATGTTTTAAAGCTAACTCAAAGTACAACTATGGTTTTTTCTAAAACGAGTTAATTTAAGGTCTTAAAAAATAATGTAGTTTATTTAAGGCCTTCTCAATCTAGCCATAATGTTTAGGTCGGGTTTGGGAGATTACAACTATAATCATTAATAGAGCAGTTCACATACGTTTTTGACTTTAATAATTAAAGTAAATCAACAAAACAATTCATAATTCGTGTTTAGCATGATTCACAACAAAATACATGCAATTCAAACTTAAAATCAATTAATCATTTCCAATCCATACAAAACATGATTTACAAACTAATCCCAGTCCCAATCAATCTTACGAAAGCTGGTAAATCAACCTGATAACAAATTAGGACTTAATCGAAAACTTGGAAAAAAGTAAGGAAAAATCTACAAACGTGTGGCCAGACCATGTGATAGACAGAACCTCTGTGACAAGAAGTTACATGGACGTGTGACTGGACTGTGTAAGCAAATGTTCCATAATTTCCAAGGTGCACACGGTTGTGTGTTAGCTCGTGTATGACACACAACCGTGTGTTAGCCTGTGTGTGACATACGACCATGTGTTAGCCCATGTACAATGAAAATAAGCCTTTTTATGCAAAATACAACCCAACCAAATCAAAGTGACCTATAATGCATTCAATAGCCAATAAAACCCATCCAAAACATGTGCATTTGAAGCTAAAACTTCCATTTCAATAACTGTTTATACATTCAACCAATATGCCAGATTTGAAACCTTCAAAATCAATAAACATAAACCATTACAAGTTATATAATTACATTTAACCATTTCATAGCATAAATGTTATATGCATACAAACTACCAAACTTTTCCATTCATATGGGCTATTCCATGAACAAGACTATGTAACCAACTATACAACATTTCATTAAGTTACCATATACTCATGTGCAAAGTTCAACCATACCAAAAACACATATTTATGCTTTTACAAATGTTTGACCACCTATGTACATGCCACAAATAACCAAGTTCGAAATAACAAAAGTCTACCGAATCAGGAGACGAAGGGTGTGAGCTTCTTGTTAATCCGATTGGCATGTTTCGATCATCCAAAATCTAAAGAGAAAGTAGTAACACGAGTAAGAATTATAAATGCTTAATAAGCTTATACAATATATACAATATAAAAAAAAGCTTACCTTATTTATTTAGCAATTACATTTTATACCGTAATTTCCACCTATAATAACATTCACAAAAACATCAACCTTGAGATTTAGGCCATAACCACATATATAGCTTCAAATGGTAAAACACCAACTTCAACCCAAAACACTTCATGAATCAATTTTATAAATTATAAATTTTCTCACAATAACCACATACATTTCCACATTCTCACATTTCACCCGATGAAACATAGTAAGAGAGCTCAATATACCGGTGAAAATAATATCAATTGCTCATCTGAGCTAATCATAAACACTAGTGCTTAGTTACCCGTTTGGGTTAAACCTACACAACAAATTACTTGGCTAGGGCTTGATGTATATATACATGTAAGGTTACCAGTCTAGGGAAAACCTTTAAAATGACAATAGATTACCAGTCTAGGCTAAATTTGTGTCACATGTATCTTTGAGTCCGCAACAAATTTTGGAGCTCAGTAGCATTGGGTATCGTATATGACTTTTTTACTAAGTTCATCGAGATTTAATCTCCACATTTCCATTTCGTATCCATCCAATTTATTGAAACTAAATTCTCAATTTATATAAGATTTCGTAATCAATTCAAACCATTAATAAAAACACCATTACACATTTAAGTATAACATAACAGCAATATAAACTTGATTATACTATAAGAACTTACCTAGAAAAACAAAAATAAACATGACAACAAGGACTATTTTGTAATTTTCCTTTTTCGCGATTTTCTTCCGTCTTGTTCAAATCTTGATCTATAATATAATTTTATTTCAAATTAATCACTAAAATATCATATAACAGCCTATTAAAAATATATGTAAGCTCAATTTCATCTTTTGGTTATTTTTCAAGTTTTATGTTTTATTCAATTTAGTCCTAAAAATCAAACTTGTCATAACTTCCTAATTTGAACTCCAAAATTTAAACCAATTTCAAATATATTCAATTACAACCTCCTACTATAAAAAATTACAGAAATCACATACCGATTTTAAGATATTAACAATTTAGTCTTATGTTCAAAACTAACAATTTATACTTTACAAACTAGTCATTTTTCATTTCTAAGATCAAAATCTAACAGCTTAACATCTAAGGCTTCAAATATTAACAATGGTAACATTTTCAAACCATAAAAATTTTAAAAACGAACAAATGGATTAGCTAAAATGAGTTACAATGATCCCGAAAATATAAAATTTATGAGAAACGGGACCTCAAAACCTTACCAAGCAAAGGCTGAATGGTTTGATAGCTTGAAGGTTTTCTTTCTCTTTAAAAATGGTGCAATTTTGATGGGTAGAAGAAAATAAAAAGATGATGATGTATTTTATTTTATGTTTATTTACTTTTATTGTATTAATTTAATATTACAATTAATATATATTTCAATTAAAAATCACCCACTAATCATCTGTCCCATTTAAAAGTAGTATAATTTCCACTTATATCCTTGCACAAACATTAGTTAAGCCATTCAACTAATAAAATTCAATAGCGATTGACTTTTACGATTTTTACGATTTAGTCCTTGTTCCTAAATAGTGATTTAATCACTAGAATTTTTGGACCAACTTTTAATACACCTATATAACAACTTTGTAAATATTTAATAAAAATATTTATGGGCTTGGTTTATGAAAATGAGGTCTCGATACCTCATTTTCCAAAATCACTGACTTTAGGGTCAAACCACTTGTACTTTAATTAACCGTCCAAATAGAAAAATTTATCAAATCAAAATTCACTATAACACTTTAATGAGCATGTAAACATTAATTTCTTATATTTACAGACTCACTCGTCGGAGTAGTGGTCCCAAAACTACTATTTTTGATACCACAAAAAAAAAAAACAGGTTGTTACATGTGTAATTTTCAAAATGGTTGCATTTTGGTGCACACGATTCCCGAATGTTACATAGGTTGGCCACACGACCATATGGAAGACATGGTCTAGCGGCATGACCATGAGAATACTAGAGGACATGATTGTTTTTGTGCCACATGACCATAATAAGATACATGGCCTAGGTACACGACCATGTGATCCCTATTTTACATGTTGACCCTTCTCTTTTGTAAATCATGCAATTTGATCCTTGTTTATTCCCGAGTCTATTCTAGAGCTCATATAAGCTTGTTAAAGGATCAAAAAATATTTTATATTGTATGATTGAAATGGTACAAATTTGCTATGTTTGACTATGAATTGACTGTTATGGTTTTATTTTGTACCATAGCACTCCGTAACTAGTTTCTCGCAACAGAGATGAGTAAGAGGTGTTAGACTTAGTTCTATTAGAGCTATAGGTTTAGATGATTCTCAAACTAAATCAAGGTCAAAATTGAGTCTAGAGGTACATGCCAAGTCAGTATAAGTCTAAGTCAGGATTCAGATGCTGAGTATGAAAGTTTACATGTTTTATATCTGAGAATGTTAGAGGAACTGATAAATGTTGTTAATAGTGATTTAAATAGTAGCAATCACTCCGTTGGAAGTGAGGATATGACTTGGACCAAAACACCTAGCATCAATCTAGCTGGTGTTCAACAGAATAGAGTTGATAGATCTTGATGAGAAGGTTGAGATGATGAGAATTTACTCAGTACGATAGAGGAAATATTTTAGAGAATAGTTGCAGCTCGACGAGCCTAATAAAAGAGTTACGACAGTCAGAGCTTATGTGATACGAACCAAATGGGAGGCTACAGCCCCTGACGTGACTATTGTTGGAAAAAATTCAGCTTGAAAATAGTTTTCTTGCACAACAGAAAATTAAAATTTTGAAAACTGACACAGTTTGTGATATTTATAACAATAAACTCTAACCGAATTCATACTTGTGCTTTCAGCTTAGCGGACATTCGTTGCTCTCGAATTTCAACTAAATGATCTTCTCTGCTATTCTCATACCACGAACTGCTTCGAGTGTGGCTTGAACCGATTGAATTGAAACACAGAACTAGAAAAAGTTTTCTCCCTTTGGGGTGAAAAAAAATTCTCTCTTCTTAATAGAAACCGGTAGAATTGTTATTCTGAAAAAATATATCTAAAATTTGAGAATAAATTCTCTCTATTTTCCTACAATATAACAATGGCTCAAAAGATCTATCAATAGCTCTACTAGTGCCATCTATTTATAGGAAGAGAAGTTAGAACCCTTGTAGAGTTGTAGGTGTAACCCCTCAAATCGGGCCTAGACATTAGGACCCAATCTGAGCAATTACATGGGCCATAAAGATGGCCAAAACTTTTCCATAAGAAATTTTCATTTATCCTTGAAACATGTCATTTTGAAAATATCATGTTCGTTTCAATAAAATTTATTTATTCCTTTTTTTATTAAAATACTTGTATTATAACTTAGTTTTGAAAACACATTTGCAACAGATAGTAATTCTTAAAAACATTTCATCATCAGTTAAAACTAAATCCAACATAAGCAATCTGTGCAATAATTCCAAAATATCATAAAGGAAAATCCCCATCCACAGTCCACAATTTAAAATAAAGTCCCAAAGAGTTATTAAAACAAACCCAAATCAAAGTCCATAAAAATCCATAAAATGTTATAAATTCTATAATTTATTAAAAATTTCACATCCAACAGCATCACCCAAAATTCACGTTCGAGTCCTAATTACGAGAATTACCATATATATACACATAAGACAGGTGAGCTTACAAGCCCAATGTGAGATCATCAAAATATTGTAACATACATAACAACACATCAATTAAACACATCCATTTCCATATATATATATATATATATCATATTCTTAGAAATCTCAGATCATCACAGATACACATACATGGATATATTAAGGCATGCTTATGTAACAATACACATTTCAAATAATTTTCTACCCATCTCCGCTACACACCAATATCAAGTTCCCAGAACCCGTCCATCTAATAACACACCATTTGTGGATAAGCCACCACATAATTGTCGATAGACGACCACATAACACATTGTGGACAAGCCACCACATAATTGCTAATAACGACCACATAATCCATATAAATTGCCACATAACTTCCACCTTTCACAAAACCCACCCATACACGTTATATATCCATTTGTCAAATTTAACACATAATTCCCTTTTCACGTTTTTCACATAATAATGCTCATAATATCACATAACACATATTTATCAATTTTACACATGTGCATGTAAACATGCCCACATTTTCATATATCATAACATATTAGCTTTTATTCACTTAAACATACTTTAATATACTTTTCATATTAAATCAACGATCTCATCACACACACATATATCAAACATTTAAATCATCAACATACTAGATAAGCCATGTATCACATAACATAGAGATGAGATTTTGACACATGTCATCATCACATACATCATCACATCACAACACATGCCTTTCATGAAACTAATGGGTTAGGATCACTTGGGTTTCTTATTGATGAGTTTTTCAACTCCTCTTTAAGAACTTAATGTACTCTCAATTAATTATTTAATATCATATTATTAAAATGAAAGTGAACATATTACGCAAAAATTATAGGTTTAACTCTCACACCTTATTTGTAGATCCAATTGCCACAATCCTTTTTTAATGATTTCACTAGATCTATCTCGCAAGAAAATCTAACACATAAGTAACGTTTATTCATTAATATCATTTGATAATATTTTTTTCACTTAAAAGATCGATTATTAAAAGTCTCATGAATGCTTACCCCACGATTTAAGACTCTCGAAAGGAGGATTTCTAATTGCGAAGTTAGGGGTCTCCCTTTCGAATATCGTGTGCCCCTTCAAAGTAGATATGAAATTGCATTAGTATGATAATAATTAAATAATAATAAAATATTATGTTGACACTATGGAACTATACCATTCGGCCAAGATATGAAACCTCTAAGTGAAGGATTTTACGATCCAAATAACCATACTTACACTTGATTCAATACAAAATAGTTGATGAATCGAGGAGAGAATGATATCTATGATTTTTGTGATCTAAAATGATTGATAGAGTGAAGAAAAAATGTGAGTTTAATCAATTAAAAAGTTGACAAGTGAAAGAAGAAGAAAATAGAAGAATCTCGGTCACTGGTGATGGCAACAATGGTTGTCTAGTGGGAGCAACGGTGGTAGCTCGGTAGTGGTTCGGCGATGGTGTGTGGCAATCCAACTGTGGTGGGCTATGGGGTTTTAGTGGAGAAGAGGGGGGAAATGAGTAAGAAAAGAAAATAAGGTGGAGGAGGAGAAGGATTCACGGAGGCTTGTGGCAATGATCGACGACAGAAGGGAGGAAGAGCGAGGTGGGGTGGTGCTTATGGTGGCTAAAAGGTGTGTTGAATGTGGTACAAGGGTCAGTTGTGGTGGAGGAAGAGTAAAGACTAAAGAAAAGTGGTGGTGGCTCTTTCTTTTCAAGTTGAAGCATAACTATAGTTGGTCTAACTTCTCCTATCCCCAACTTCCAAAATATTGACATAGGCATCAAGTTGATACTTGCACCTAAGTTACATAATGCCTTACCACAATATGTTGCTCTAATGTTGCACAATATGGTAAAACATCCAGGATCCATCAATTTTGGGGGTAGTTTGTCTTGAAGATATGCACTGCATTTCTTCGTCAGAGCTACCGTCTCAAATTCTCCAAGTCTTCGTTTCTTAGACAAGATATCTTTCATGAACTTGATGTAGTTCGGCATTTGCTCAAGTACTTCAACCAACGTGATGTTGATGTGAAGTTGCTTCAGTATGTCATGGAACTTCTTGAAGTGAATCTCCTACTTTTGTTTCTGAAGTCTTTGAGGGTAGGGTGGTGGTGGTTTCATTACTAGGACTGATTCTGGTTGATTCATCTTTGGCAGCAATTCTACATCTAATGACATTGTTAGTTGATCAGAATTAGCTAGTCCTGAGGTTACTTTGTCGGGTTTTGCAGATTCTGATTCTAGTGAAACTGGAATTTCAACACTTGGTTGAACTTCTTCTGAGTCTTGAGCGTCAGCTGGCTCTTTTTCAACTTTGATAGTGTTGGGCTCTACTCTCTTTCCACTCCTCAATGTCAATTCTTTACAATGTTCCTTCCCCAGATTTCTCAGATTCTCCGTGTCACTAGGTAGAGCACCTTGTGGTCAGTTCCTGAGTTCAGTAGCAAGCTGACCCACTTGATTCTCCAAATTCCTTAGAGTGGCGTCGTTTTTCACCATGTATGCCTTCAATAGATTCTCTAAGCTATTGGATGGTTCCGCTTGGGTTGGTTTCTAAACTTGTTGGGGGAAACTAGGCGGCTAAGTTGGTCTAGGTTGGCGTAAGTGTTACTGGTTCCAGCCCCTTAGTTATTCTAGGAAAAAATCGAGTGATTTCACCACGATGAGTTATAAAATTTGGATTGCAGTCCTTGCCTCCCTCGATTTTGGTTTTGGTTAGCCATGTAATATATGGATTCGGGGTTCGATGGACATTCTTCAAACAAATGTCCTTCCCTGCAGTACACACAGGCTATATTCTCAAATTGGTTAAGTGGTTGGGCTGTAAAACTATTAGACCCATTAGTGGTAAGATTCTTAAGCATTGAGGATACTGAAGATACCTGAGATGCGAGTGAAGTGAGAGCGTCCACTTCATGTATTCCAATGACTCGTCTTCCTGACGTTGCTCGATTGGTTGGCCATTGATAATTTTTACTGGCAATCCTCTCAATAATTTCGTAAGCTCCATTATAAGACTTAGAAAGAAGAGCACCATTAGCAGAGGCATCCACTACCATCCTCGTGTGAGCGTTGAGACCATTATAGAATGTTTCAAGTTGAATACAATATGGGATTCCATGATGAGGGCACTTTTGTAATAACTCTTTGTACCTTTCCCATGCCTCATATAGGGACTCATCATCCATTTGTTGGAAGGTAGTGATCTCATTCCTCAACTTGGCATTCTTTCTCGGCGGGAAATGCTTCATGAGGAATCTCTCGGCTAACTCTTTCCATGTAAAAATGAAGTTTGGTGGCAATGAGTTCAACCAGGCACAAGCTTTGTCCCTTAGCAAATATGGGAACAGCTTCAGTCGTAATGCATCTTCTGGTACTCCGGCTAACATGAAAGAATTGGCCCATAGTTAGAAGCATCTGGAACATGACTGGCTTCAGCTAGAATTGTTGTGCCTCGATTTCGGGTCTCCTAATACCCGGATTAAGATCACTAAATACTGGCACGACATATTGTCGTAAAGCTCTATCCCTATCAACAGCAATAAGGATAGGATTCTAAGCAAGGTTTGCTCTGTTTCTTTGATTCATATTCTCAAAGTTTATCTCTTCGGCCCTTCTTTGGTTCGCTTGTCTTCTTTGCTGTCAAAAGGTTCGTTCTATTTCAGGGTCCACAGGGAATAAGTCGATAATCTGGTCAATATTCATAAACACCTGAAATAATCATAGAAAAATTAAGTAAGTAAAGATTTAAACAGAAAAATAAATAAACCAAAATGTAAAAACAGATTCACAAATGATGGCTTTTTTTTAAGACAGTCCCCGGCAACGGCGCCAAAAACTTGGAACGACGAAAATGTGCAAGTGTACACAATCGCAACAAGTAATAAAGTGACAAGTAAATGTCGAGTTATCATACCCACAGGGAATGTAAAAAAGAATATTTATGAAATTAATGTTAAAACACTTTAGTGATGGAAAATATTTTGGTTTAAAGATGATTAAAAACTAAGGGTTAAAAACTAAGTAAAAAAAATTAAAAATAAAAAGGTTCTAATGCATGACTTCAAATAAGGTTTAATCAAGATGATATAATTGTGTTGGATTAATTACATTCCTTTAACTCAGAATTATTAAACTTATGTTTATACTGCTACGAACAAATTCACGGCAACTCGGTAATTTGCTAACTACAACTCATACATACTTATTAAATTAATCAATCTCTTGAACATTTTCCAATGTCAATCCAAGCTATTAATCAATCTTCACAAGCATATAAAAAGATCAAATGAGGTAAAAGAGTATTTCTACCTTGAAACAGTTTAATCACAATAATCTTCCAAGTTATGCAAGGCATATGTATCGCCAAATTCAATGCTAAATTAACTTCAGCTACCTTAGAAGAATCAACATGCACTGATTAAGTATTGTTTTGACTAATTACAATTTCAATACAATTTAATAATTAATTCATTAGTTATCTAACAATTAATATTGCAAGAATAACTTAGGCATGATTTTACTTAATCAAGCATCTTACCGAGGCCTGTAACAGCACAAACACAATTTTAATAATTCAAGCAGGCAAAATATAATTAACCCAACAAAGATTAAATTCAAGCTAGATTGATTAAAGTAACCATTTCAATAGCATGAATATTCATAAACATGTTTGTCAAAACAACAACGAAATTTAAGAAAAATGCCAAATTACTTAAAAAAAGACTCAAGAAAAAACCACATTCGAGTTCGATAATTTGAAGCAGGTCAGCAAGTCTTGTTGTTCAATTCCAGATTGAAGTTCTTTCCAGGTAAGCTAAAATCACGTTGGTCCGGTCTATTTACGATTCACCAAGTCTATCCATACGGAGTTGTTGAACTCCAAGGTAAGGGAGGTAATTTCCGAGTTAATGCTCAGCGCCTGAAACATTATTGGGGAGATAAAATTGAACGAGATAAAATCTCGTTCGTTTTATCGGATCCTTAATTTTTTGTTTTTCTTTTTGAATAAATGATTTAGGGTATATTTTCGGGTAAAGTATGTTTAAATAAATTCTGTCGAGGAGATTGGAACTTAAGCGGAACCGTTGTGACCCATCCAATCTTTCTTGGGAATTTATTTTGACATAATTTTCAAAGAAATTATCCCCTAAATGAAAAAATAAAGTTTTAATTTCAAATAAAAGGGTCAATTTTGGTCCAAGTTTTAATTTGCAACTCAATTTTAAATTTTCATTAAGTCTAGGGACTTAATTGAATTATTTTTAAAATTTAGTTTCTTTTTTTGTAAATAAAAAACCTAGGTGTCTTTCTTTGTGAATATTTTCAAAAAGCATCTAGAATAAATATATTTAATATTATTAATAATTTGATAAACTTTAATATATAATTATATTATTTATAATTTATATATTAATTTTTATAAACTTAGCTTAGAATTAGGATTAATTAGAAATTTTTTATTTCGGCACAATAAAATTAGAGATGGGGATCAAAAGTAAATATGGACAAGTAGTAAATTCTAAAGTGTGGCAATAGGTATATATACATGTCTAGGATTGGATCTAGGAAGAGCTTGGTACTTAAGTAGTCCAATTGACTCACCTCCTCTTTTTTGGAATCCTACCTGGTGTATAGTATCTATTCACTTTAAACAATGAGGACATTGTTCATTTTAAGATGGGGGGACCGAAAATTGAAATTATTTTCAGTCAGAATAAAATTTTTCTTTTAATTATGAATATGATATATTTTTGTTCAATAAATTTGAATTTTTTTAAGTAAATTTAAGTATGAATAAAGTTTGATTATTTCAATAAATTGTTATGTTAGCTTAATGACATGAAATGTATTTCTAACAAAGCATGCAAATCATACCATAAAATTTTAGTTCTTTAGGAAAGTTAGGCATGCATGAAAGTTTAAGTCTTTGGAATTGACTTAGTAGTTTCTTGAGGCGAAATCCTAGGAAGCATGGAACGTTGAAAATGATTTAGGCAACTGTTGTTTGGACCATTTGAGCCTTTCAAGCCAACCATGATGAAATTTTTATCCTTTGAAACCCAACTTTGAGACTTTATGGCCTAATTTTATTTGAACCCTTGCAAAGTTAGCCATCACTTTTCTTAATTATCTTAAAAATGGCTCAAACACTAGACTCAATACTATTCAGAGTATTCTTTGAAAATAAGTTTGGGGGAGTTGCAAAGAAGTATGAAATGCTCTAAAAATTGTAGTACATGTAGTAAAATACTTGAGAAAAAAAAGCATATGTACTTGAAGTAAATTTCACTAAAGAGCATGTGAAAAGGAAAGAAAAGTTGATGTATTGAAGGTAATTATTTCGAAAGGTCCGATACAAGCTGAGTCTCAGGTTTTTTTTTAACCTAAAATTATCTATCTTTTACCTACCCCTAAGCCTAGCCACGTTATAACCTTGTTAAAGACCTATTGATTCAAAGTTCCAATGTTACCTATATTAGTGGAGAGAAATTGTTCTGTTCAACATATGAAGACATCAGTTAAGCTTAATGATTGTAGTTTAATTTTGAATAAGGGATTAAAACCAAATTGGTAGGGTTAAGATGTCTTTATTAAGAAACATTTAGTCTAATTTTCCTATTGTAGTAATTGTTGAGATTAATTTGAACGATATATATATTTGAGTAGCATAATTATCAAATTTCTTATTTTTGAGCATAAGTATATTGATTTCATGATTTTGGAAAGAATGTTGTTCTGAAGGAGTTTTTCACAGTGCTTTCGAGAAAATTCTTTTAAAATTTGTGCATTGCTTGGGACGAGCAATGAATTAAGTTTGGGGGTGTGGAAACACGAAAATTTATGTGTTTTTACATGCCCTTTTTATCTTAAAGTCATGCTATTTCGGTTAAATTCTTCTCAAAAAATAATATTATAAAATAATTAAATTATGTTAAAAATATGAACATAATGAATTTTAATTATTATTATAGTTAATTTTGATTAATTTTGACTATTTTCGACATATTCGCACAAATGGCAAAAATTGGCTCGACAAACAATGCTCGAAGACCGAGAAGCAATTTGAAGCATTGAGAAAAATTTATTTCCAGCCTAAGATGGTCCAAAAATGTGTGTTAATTCATAATATAATTAATTTTAATTTATTCTTAATTTAATTTGGGCAAAATAAATTATTAATTAATTATGGAACAAAAGGGTCCAGTTGAACCGCATTGGTTGAACCGAACTAGCCACCAATTGGGTTGCCCAAAACCGTCCATATGCTGACCCAAATCAGCATTTTTGCTGACTAAATAAGCTTGCAAAGAAGCCCTTGAAGAACTTTCAACCTTGCATTCAAACCCCTCTAAAAAATGTGGCTTTATGGATTTTCCCCAAGCTATTTTTAGCAAAGTTGAATCTCTCAAATTTGCCATGTGTGTGGCCAACCAAGGGGGGTCTCTTTGGCTGATGGATTTTTTTATTTTTAGCAGCCACAATCAGTTATAAAAGCCTCCCCTTGCTGATCATTCAAATCATCCCTCACACTCTCATTCTCTCTTCTCTTCTCTCACTTTCTCTTAACTTTTCCTTTCCATTTCCCCTTTTGTTCAAGTGTCGATTTATTCTCTTTGGACAGAGGTCCTAATCAGCCATTTTTGAGTAGAAATTAAAGTATTCACAAGCCACCTTGATAGCTGAGGACATCAGAGAACGAAGAACGGAGCAATCAGTCAAGCCACAGAGTAACACTGGATTTACTTCTTATTCCCTATCTCTTTAAATTCCGTTGTTGTTTTGACAAACATGTTTATGAATATTTATGCTATTGAAATGGTTATTTTAATCAATTTAGCTTGAATTTAATCCATGTTGGGTTGATTATATTTTGCCTACTTGAATTATTGAAATTGTGTGTGCGTTGTTATAAGCCTCAATAAGATGCTTGATTAAGTAAAATCATGCCTAAGTTATCCTTGCAATATTAATTGTTAGATAAATAATGAATTAATTATTTAATTGTATTGAAATTGTAATTAATCAACACAATACTTAATCTGTGCATGCTTATTCTTCTAAGGTAACTGAATTTAGCATTGTATTTGGCGATACATATGCCTTGCATAACTTGCAAGATTATTGTGATTAAACTATTTCAAGGTAGAAATACTCTGTTACCTCACTTGATCTTTTATATGCTTGTGAAGATTGATTAATCGCTTGGATTGACATTAAAAAATGTTCAAGAGATTGATTAATTTAATAAGTATGTATGAGCAGTAGTTAGCAAATTACCGAGTTGTCGTGAATTTGTTTGTAGTAGTATAAACATAAGTTTAATAATTCTAAGTTAAAGGAATGTAATTAATCCAACACAATTATATCATCTTGATTAAACCTTATTTGAAATTGTGCATTAGAACCTTTTTATTTTTTATTTTTTTACTTAGTTTTTAACCTTTAATTTTTGATCATCTTTAAACAAAAGTATTTTCCATCACCAAAGTGTTTTAACATTAATTTCATAAATATTCCTTTTTACAGTCCCTGTGGGTGGTGCGATAACTCGACATTTACTTGTCGCTTTATTACTTGTTGCGATTGTGTACACATGCACATTTTTGTCGTTTCATACATCTTACTACCTTTAGGATGCATAGCATAGGGGCTGCTATACACTTCTTGAAGTATGGACTACCTCAACTTAGAACCGGATGGTACACAGAATCTCCCACGATAACGCAGAACTCCTCCAGAGTTAAAAGTGAAATCTGAAGTTTTACTCTCTTCAACAAGTTTCACATGAGCCTCTAAAGACTAATCTGAAGTTTTTTTAAGTTGAATCTGCTCAATCAAGGTTGGTCGTACATGTAATTCTACAAGTAAGCAACCACCATTAGACAAAAATCAACCCTAGCAAAAATTGCCCTCAACTTAGATATGGACTTCCTACTCAATGCATCTGCCACGACATTAGCCTTACCCGGATGGTACTGGATTGTATAGTTATAGTCTTTCAGAAGTTCAATCCAATGCCTCTGTCTTAAGTTCAACTCCCTCTGGGTGTGGAGATACTTAAGACTTTTATGATCCGTATAAAAGACACATTTCTCCCCATAAAGATTGTGGCTCCAGATCTTAAGAGCAAAAATTATAGTAGCCAACTCTAGATCATGTGTCGGATAATTGCACTCACATGGCTTAAGTTGTCTCAAAGCATTGGCCTCAATTTTCCCGTCCTGCATCAACACATAACCAAGACTAGAATGAGAAGCATCACTAAAGGCCACATAATTTTTCCCAGACTCGGGTTGGATCAACACTGGTGCCTACGTCAAAACTACCTTAAGCTTCTCAAAACTAGCTTGCTGCTCATCAGTCCAGTTAAACATTACAGTCTTTCTCAATAACTTAGTCATTGGAGCCGAAATCAATGAGAATCCTCAACAAACCTCTGATAATAGCCAGTTAGTCTGAGAAAATTCCAACTCTCACTAACATTCCTAGGCTCCAATCTAGGATGGCCTCGATTTTCTTCGAGTCCTCACGAATACCCTCAGCAGATACCACATGTCCCAAAAACATCGCCTCTCAAAGCCAAAACTCACACTTACTGAGCTTCGCATGTAATCATTTCTCACGTAAGGTTTGAAGGACTAATCTTAAGTGTTCCTTATGCTCCAACTCAGAATTGGAGTAAATCAAGATGTCATCAATGAAGACCATAACAAACTGGTCAAGATAGGGCTGAAAGTCTCTATTCATTAAGTCCATGAAAGTGGTGGGAGCATTCGTAAGATTGAAGGGCATCACTAAGAACTCCCAGTGCCCATACCGAGTCCTGAAAGTAGTCTTGACACATCAACCTCCCTAACTTGCAATCGATAGTATACCAACCTCAAACCGATCTTGGAGAAAACCGTCGCTCCTTAAAATTGATTGAATATGTCATCGATCCTCGGCAACAAATACTTATTTTTTACAGTCAACTTATTCAGCTGACGATAATCAATACACAACCTCATAAAGCCATCATTCTTTTTCACAAAAATGACTGGAGCTCCACACAATTACATACTTAGCCTTATGAAGTAACTGTGCCTTGAGCTCCTTAGGTGCCATGCGATAGGGTGAAATGGACACCGGTGCTGTCCCAGGCAACAACTCAATTCTAAACTCAACCTCATGCTTTAGAGGTAAGCTGGGCAATTCTTTAGGAAAGACGTCGGGAAACTCTTTCACCACACAAATGTTCTGCAATGTAATAGTATCTATATTCGTACCTAAAATATACGTGAGATAACTGTCACACCTTTTACGAACCAATTTCTACGTCATGAAGGAAGATGTTACATTAGATAGATAATCCAGATGTTCCCCAACCATGATATCTCATTCCTGGAAAAAGTCCTCAAGGTAACTCGTTTAGTGTCACAATCAAGGATAACCCGGTGTTCACTCAGCTAGTACATTTCCAAAATGATATCAAACTCTCTAAAGGGTAGTTCCATCAGGTCGGTAGGAAATACCTCTCCTTAGACTTGCAACAGATATTGCTTATAAATCTCATCTGCATGTACAAATTGTCTTAAGGGGCTAAGAACAGTCACATCACTAATAGTTTCCTCTACCTGAATGCACAATTTTTCAGCCATCACACAAGATACATATGAATGGGTAGAGCCATTATATATCAATGCAAAGAAAGGAATAGCATTAACAGTAAATGTACTTGCTATCACATCAGCCGCATCATGATCCTCTCGGCGTCTAGCCGTATATACAAGTGCTGGTTGCCTTACATCCACTCGGTTAGCACCTTGAACTGGTGCTCACTGTCTCTGCCTAGCATGACTGCCTCTGTTTTGACCTTAAGCTCATTGTGGCTGTTGACCAGCTCTTTGATTTGGAGCACAATTCTGAGCCGATGCTTACGTCTGCTCATTTAGTTGGGGACATTCTTGGATCTTATAATTCAGTGATCCACATTTTTGGCATGCACCCATGCCTTGCCAACATTCACTCGGATGTCTTTTGCCTCAGGTGGCACAATTTTAGTTTATGTCTACCGTTGCGACAAAGTTCCGGCAGGGTCGATCATCTCTAGCATGCTTAACTAGGCATTGAGTCTGCTCACTAGGGTCAGAATCTCTCTTTGTAGGAATCTCTTTTTAATTCATGCTCAATGCGCCTGATCTCTTCACAAATCTTAGTCTTCTCAACCAAAGCTACGAAGACCCTCTCTTGAAGCAGAGCTACTATGATATGAAGTTGCTTATCGAAACAACGAACCTTAAAGGATTTTAGATTTAGGATTATAGCAAACATCCTTTCTGTAGCATAAACAACACACAAACAAAACAAAAGAAAGGGAACACAATTCAAAATTGGAGACGAAAAACTCGAAAGAACCTGCACAATAGACTATGCAAACCCGAATCGAATATGTTTCACGACGACGGACATGGACCCTCTAGATAGCAATCTTGGAACCCTAAGTAGAAAGGAAGTTTTGACACGACAAAATAAGTCTGAAATGTCAAAAGAAAGTTCAATGAAGAACCGAAATTGAGAGAAAATTTTCACAAGTATTTTTTTAATAAAAATCATATAACCAGATTACATTGGTTGAACAACTATTTATAAGTACAAGGAAGGGGTTGTCGAATTTGAACTTGTGGCTGTAAATAAAGAATTCAAATTTGAATATGAATGAGTTATATCCTCTCTTAGCGCCATAAAATACCAGCCACACATTTAATATGTGTGAAACGTTTGAAATTCAAACATTTGAACTCTTGTTCTTATCCTTTTGAATTTGGCATCATATGTAGAGAAAATGGCTGATCTTGGCCACACATGCACACACATGTGTCAAGGCTGTTATGTGTGTGATTTGCATGCTGGGATGCCACCTAGGCTGCCACATGTGTACGGGACAGTCCCTGATACGTAGGACACCTTCTAGCTACTTCTGGACTTGTCAGCCAGAGTTGAGCTAGTGGAGCTGAAATTGAGCTAGCTGGAAATGTACTGAGCTGAAATGAGCTGGAAATAAACTTTCAGAACTATTTCAAGCTGAGAAGAGCTGCACGTACATATTTGAGGTTCAACTGAGCTAGAAATGAGGCCTTAAGCTGCTGTCCATTATTGTACCTATATCAAAACATATCAAACTTCCATCAAAGTTTGGTAAATTTAATGGAAAACAGAATTACAAGCTGGAACACTTGCAATTCTTATTCTTTAACACACTTACAATTTAGAAACAACTTAGAAACAATACAAATACTATCAACCCAATTGCAGAAACGTACTTAGCATAACATAGACATACTTAAACGCATGAACTAGTAATATAACTGAGATATGTCACATATCAGCATGCAACATGTTATAAAGCCTATGTTCTAAGGCATGAACATAATCGAATGAATCTGGAATCGTAGCACAAGTAAGGAACAAGACTTCCCTGAATTTCTTTGCCTTAGAACGGGTAATAGGTCCTATTGGTAAGACCTCCTGATCGGTTTGCCTTGGTGGTGTAAATGTGCTCACATCATCCCCCCTTCTTGAAAAGGATTTGTCCTCAAATCTGTAGAATCATCATAAGGGGTTAAATCAAAAACATTAAATGTGGCACTCACATTGTATTCTCCCAGCAAGTCTAACTTGTAGGCGTTGTCATTTACTTTCTCCAACACCTGAAAAGGACCATCTCCGCGCGGTAACAGCTTGGACCGCCTTTGGCCTGGATAACGTTCCTTTTTAGAAATGAATCCATACCCAATCACCAACATCGAAGGTGACTCACTTTCTACCCTTATTTGCTTGCTTTTCGTACTGTTGAGTCCTTCATTTGAGGTTCTCCTTAACCTGTTGATGTAATTTCTTCAGGTATTCTGCTTTTGCTTTACCGTCCTTGTTCATCACCTGTTCCTGTGGCAAAGGCAACATATCTAGAGGCGTAATAGGATTAAAACCATAAACAACCTCAAAAGGTGACATCTTAGTAGCAGAATGTACAGCATGGTTAAAAGCGAATTCAACGTGTGGCAAACAATCTTCCTAGGTTTTGATGTTCTTTTTAATGATGGAACGAAGTAAAGTAGATAAAACTTTGTTAACAACCTCAGTTTGCCCATCAGTCTGGGGATGACAAGTAGTAGAAAACATAAGTTTCGTACCTAATTTGCTCCAAAGAGTCCTCCAAAAATGACTCAAAAACTTCACATCCCTATCAGAAACAATCGACCTAGGAATACCATGTAATCGTACAACATATCTAAAGAACAAGTTAGCCACAATAACAACATCATCAGTCTTATGGCATGAAATGAAATGTCCCATCTTCGAGAACCTATCAACAACAACAAATATGCTATCCCTATCTATTCCAGTTCGAGGCAATCCCAAAACAAAGTCCATTGAAATATCAGTCCAAGGGGATTCCAGAATAGGTAAAGGTAAGTACATACCATGTGGTGAAACCTTCGATTTTGTTTTTCGACAGGTCACACAATGTTCACAATACCTTTCAACGTCCTTGGGCATCTTAGGCCAAAAAAGATGCTCTTTTAAGGTGTAACGTTTTAATAACCCCAAAATGACCCATCAATCCACCTTCATGTGCTTTACGGATCAGTATATCACGCATTGAACCTTGTGCAATGCATATCCTATTTTCTTTGAAAAGATATCCATCATGCCTGTAGAATTTTCCATCTGCTCTTTTCTCACAAGCATTATACTTATCTCTAAAATCAGGATCATCAGAATATAATTCTCTAATATATGCAAATCCGATCAACTGTGAATCAAGGTAACTCAAAAGGGTATATCTACGTGATAATGCATCAGCAACGACATTGTCTTTCCCCTTTTTGTAATGAATGACATAAGGAAAAGATTCTAAAAATTCAACCCATTTAGCATGCCGTTTATTCAATTTATGCTGACCTCTAATATATCGCAAAGCCTCATGGTCAGTGTGGATGACAAACTCTTTAGGCAACAAATAATGCTGCCACGTCTCCAAAGCTCGGATCAGTGCGTACATTTCCTTGTTATAGATAGGATAATTCAACGTTGCTCCACTAAGTTTCTCACTAAATTATGCAACGGGCCACTTTTTCTGTGACAAAATAGCACCTATACCAACTCTAGAAGCATGACATTCAATTTCAAACATTTTATCAAAATCAGGTAATGCTAAAACAGTCGCTTTTGTCAAGTAATCTTTCATTTTTAGAAAGGCATCTTCTTATTCTTTACCCCAAGAGAAGACGAAATTCTTCTTTATAATCCTGGTTAAGGGAGTGGTAATAAAACTGAATTGGGGAACAAACCGACGGTAAAAACTGGCTAAACCATGAAACGATCTAACCTGACTAATGGATGTCGGCCGTGGCCAATCTTGAATCACCTCTATCTTCTCATGATCAACCTCAACTCCCTGAGAACTAACAATATAACCAAGAAATGTAAGTTTGTTAGTACAAAACACACATTTCTCCATGTTACCGAACAATTTCTCTTCTCGTAAAGTCTGTAAAATAGCTCGTAAATGTTCTATATGATCCTGCAAAGTCTTGCTATAAATTAGTAGGTCATCAAAGTATACAACACAAAATTTTCCTATAAAAGATTGCAGAACATGATTCATCAGTCGCATAAAAGTACTACGTGCGTTCGTTAATCCAAATGGCGTCACTAACCATTCGTACAAACCTAGCTTTGTTTTAAAAGTTGTCGTCCACTCGTCGCCTTCTTTCATGCGAATCTGGTGATATCCACTCTTCAAATCAATTTTGAAGAAGATAGTCACTCCGTATAATTCATCCAGCATGTCATCGAGTCGAGGAATGAGGTGTCGATACTTGATTGTGAATTGATTTACTGCTCGACAATCAACACACATCCTCCAAGTCCCATCTTTCTTAGGTACCAATAGCACTGGCACGGGACACGGGCTTAAAGAATTCAAATTTGAATATGAATGAGTTATATCTTCTCTTGGCGCCATCAAATACCAGCCACACATTTAATATGTGTGAAACATTTGAAATTCAAACATTTGAACTCTTGTTCTTATCCCTTTGAATTTGGCGTTATATGTAGAGAAGAGGGTTGATTTCGGCCACACATGCACACACATGTGCCAAGGCTATTACGTGTGTGATTTGCATGCTGGGATGCCACCTAGGCTGCCACTTGTGTATAGGACACTCCCCGATACGTAGGAAACCTTCCAGCTACTTCTGGTCATGTCAACTAGAGTTGAGCTGGTGGAGCTGAAATTGAGCTAGCTGGAAATGTACTGAGCTGAAATGAGCTGGAAATAAACTTTCAGAACTATTTCGAGCTGAGAAGAGTTGCACGCACATATTTGAGCTTCAACTGAGCTAGAAATGAGGCCTTAAGCTACTGTCCATTATGGTACCTATATCAAAACATATCAAACCTCCATCAAAGTCTGGTAAATTTAATGGAAAACAGAATTACAAGCTGAAACACTTGCAATTATTATTCTTTAACACACTTACAATTTAGAAACAACTTAGAAACAATACAAATACTATCAACCCAATTGCAGAAACGTACTTAGCATAACATAGACATACTTAAACGCATGAACTAGTAATATAACCGAGATATGTCACATATCAGCATGCAACATGTTATAAAGCCTATGTTCTAAGGCATGAACATAATCGAATGAATCTGGAATCGTAGCACAAGTAAGGAACAGGACTTCCCTGAATTTCTTTACCTTAGAACGAGTAATAGGTCCTAATGGTAAGACCTCCAGATCGGTTTGCCTTGGTAGGGTAAATGTGCTCACATCATACTAGCATCATCAATTCAGATTTTAGCCTAAACTCGAATGAGACGCACTTATCCTGCTCATCTACTACCATACCCGAAGCATAATGACTGAGCCTCAGAAACTCAGGCTCGTAATCAGCCATGGACATGTCACCCTGTCTAAGCTCAATATATTCTAGTCTTCTGGCCTCTACATACCTCGCGTGTAACAACCTATTTTTCAGTGGTGTCGAAAATAGTGGTTTCAGGGCCACCAAATCTGACGAGTAAGTTCGTAAATATTATATTTGATATTTACGAGTAAAATATGATTTTTAAATTTTTTTTATGATAATTTATGTTATATAAACAATTTATTAAGTTCAAGTGGTATGACCCTAAGGTCAAGTGGTTTTAGAAAATGAGGTATCGGGACCTTATTTCTATAAATTGAGCTGTAAATATTTTATAAATATTTGCGGAGTGTCATTAAGGTGGTATTAATGTTTCGTTGATATATTTTGATGTTTAAATATTTAATTAAGGAAAAAGGACTAAATCGTAAAGGATGCAAAAGTCAATCGCTATTAGCTTAATTATATTAAATGGCTAAAGAACCATGAATTAAGGGTTTTAAAAGTTAAATATACCTTATTTATTCTTATTGGATGGTTTAAAGGTGAAAATTTGTGAAATATTAATTAAATTACAAGGGTAAAATAGTAAATTAATTAATTAATTAAACAAAACATAAAAGAAATAGTATCATCTTGTTCATTTGGCTTTTTCCTTCACCAAATTTCCATGGATGTTTACCTTCAAGGTTCAGCCAACTTAATTTCAATGCATGTAAGTCCATTTTGATTTTGTTTCTTATATTTTGTATGTTTTTGATATCGTTGCAACTAGGTTCAACTAGCTCGTACCTTTAATTTTGAAACTGTTAAAGATTTTGAATGTTTCCATTGATGAATCTTATAATTTTTTATGTTAGATGATGAATTTGGAATGTTGATTGATAAGTAAACTTATTTTGTTAAGTGATTTTTTATGAATTCATTGATTAAGGACAAATTTGTTAAAATAACAAAAGTTCAAGGGTTTGATGTGAAATTGTTGCAATTTTGGGCTAATATGGGTGCCATGGATATTCCGGTATTATAAATTTTCATTAAAAATGGTTAATTATCATGTTTTGGGCTCAAGAACTAAATTGAATAAAAGTAAAACTTTAAGGATAATTTTGTAAAAATTTCAAAATGAATAAATTGCATAAAATAAATTTTTTTACTGTCTAAATTAATATATTGAATGAAATTATTAATTTAGTTCAAGATCGGGTGCAAAATTGAGGAGAATGGAAAATTACTAAAATACCCTTGTACTTTGACATTTCTGCAATTTAGTCAGGTAAGCTCAAAGTGTTTCAATACATAAATAAATTTCTACTTACATTTTTATAATATAATTCTTTAATCAAATGTTCATGGTTAATTATTTAATGATTACACTTACTTGCCCCTGTTTGTACTCTGGTACCCTTGATTGTACTTACGTGCCCCTGTTTTCACTTTGGTGCCCTTAATCGCACATTCGTGCTCCTAATTGCACTTTTGTGTCCTATTATGCATCTATGATGTCCTTGTTATGGTGTAGTTACCTAATTATTCGAGTTAAGTTATTAGTTTAATGGGCATAAAAAGGGAAAGAATAGTAAGTGTATCGAAAGCTAAGTTAAGAACCTATGAAAAGGTATGAATTGTTGATGAACAAAGTATGAATATTCATGATTATGAAAAGTATGATTTATGTGATGTTATGTTTATGTATCTTATCTTGCCCTGTGATGATATTGCTAACCTGTGAGTTTAATCACTAACTTGTGTTGTTAATAATGCTAAGGTTTGTGCTAAGCTAGTAGTTGAATTAAATTATGATAGTTTTAAAGTTAAGCATTGAAATAATAAATGGCCAAATAGAAAGATACTTATGTTCATAAAAATGTGGTAAGAATCAAAGTATGTAATTTATTATGAAATGGTTTATCATGAAGTTGATTCTAAAAGGGTTATGTTTAAACGCACTAACTGGTGGTTATAGTTAATGTTATGTTTATGTCTTATGTGTATGAAAAAGAAATGGATGAGAATAGGTAATGAAATGATAAGTGCATAGTTGAGATGTAATGTGATGAAATAAAAGATTTGTCAAGTTAAAGGACTTATTCGTAAGGAAGGAAATTTACTTATGATATATGTAAATTTACTTATGTCATGAATAAATACACTAATTCGTGAGTTAATAACGTAATTAAATTTATGCTAAGTAAATGGATTGGTAAATAAGTAAAGTAAATGGTTCATCGTTTTAAGAAAAGACAAATGATTATGTAATTCAACTTATGAGACCACATTGTGTTATAAATAGAAAGTATTCAGAATGTTAATGAACTTATTCATTTGGGAATTGATAGTTATATAGTTGATAAATCTTGAAGCATTGGTATAGGGTTATTTATAACTTATAAAATTCTTATTGAAATGGATTATTGTATTTTAAAGTTTATACGAGCTTACTAAGCATTCATTACTTATGTGGTTTTCTTTCTCTTATTTTATAGATTATCAGAAACTCGATTAGTTTGGAAGCTAGTCGGAGATTCATCACACTATCTAGAGACTTTATCGGTAGATTTTGATGTTTTGCTAGTGGTTATAATGGCATGTATAGGTGTCCTTGTTTGATGATATTATCCATTATGTTTGGCTTGTAAATATGGTAATTTGGGTAATAAGATAGTTGTTATATTATCAAGTATGTATAGGTATTTTGATTGATGATGTAGCCATTTGTTTTGGCTTGTGTTTTTGTTGTTTCAAGTGATGAAATGGTGTTAAGTTGGCATGTATATATTTGGCCTTGCAATGGTTGTTATTTTGGGTGTTTATGGTAACTAAATGATGAAAGTTAAAATGGTAGTTAGAGTGTATGTGTTAAATGATCCTTTGACATGTTTGAATGTGGTGTTTTAGCATATTGGTTATAGATTACATATATGGCTAATGGTGTTAGATGATAACTGGTATTTTTGGTACTTGTGGATGTGAATTTGACATGTGAGCAAAGTGTTAAGTTTTGGTTAAATTATGCATATATACATGTTTAAATGTTGTGTTTGAGGTGCTTTTTGAGGCATATTGATTATATAATTATATACCTTATTTGGATAGCTTGATTATGCATGTTTTTAGTGCAATTTGAAGGCTTATATATATGTGAAAATTTGGTTGTAGGTATATGCATGAATGGGTGAGGAAAATGGCTTTGAAATGACCTATTTTTCATCCATACGAGCAGAGACATGGGCGTGTGTCTCCGCTATGTGCGACACACAGCCATACGACACGGCTGTGTGTCCCCTGTAGCTTTTAAATGTTTGCAAGTCAGGATGTTACACGACCTAGTACACGGCCTAACACATGGGCGTGTGAGGTTATCTCGAAGGGTATACGACGTGGAACACGGGCGTGTGGCATGGCCATGTGACCCAAGTCAGAGAGTTATATAGGCACAGACACGGGCTGGGATACGACCGTGTGTCCCTACTTTGAATGTCCACATGGCATGAGACACGGGCGTGTCTCCCAGTCGTGTGAGTCACCCGGCCTTGCCACACGGCCGTGTGACCCTTGCAATTTTAAAATTTTCATCTTTTTTTGAAAATTCTATGTTTTCGATTTAATCCTGACTAGTTTTTAATGTGTTTTTAGGGCCTCAAGGTTCGTATAAGGGACAATATGTATGTCATTGATTGGTTTTGCAATGATTGATGTTGTGAATTAATTGTTTTATAATTTTGGTTAGTTTTCAAGTGTAATCTCTGGTAATTCTCTATAACCTATCCTGGCGATGGATTCGGTTAGGGTATTACATCACGCCCACATATTTCTTCTAGAAGGCCTCTAGAAAATATTCGCACTTCAATCGATGAGCTTGGGTACCTTTCATAATGGCCTGCCACCAATAGTAGGCCTCATCACGCAGTAATGACATAGTCCCCTTAAGTTTTTGCTCTAGGGTGCACTCCATATCATCAAGGATTCGCTTTGTAGCCACCAACCAATCAGTTACAGTGGGGGTCGTCCCAGTAACACCCCTAAACAACTCAACCCTATTCAAATGTAGCCTCTCAATAATAATGCCATGTCTGTTAGCTCTAGTTTGGGCATCGACCACTAGTTCCAATACTCGTAACATGACCTACAATACAACCTTGTTCATAGGCTCTTGCTGACTCTCGTCAAGAGTGGGTGCACATTCCATATTTTCCACAGTTGGCTCAGCGGTTCACACTTGGGATGCGAATAAGTCGACTTGGGTTCCCTGACCCAGCTCTCTGCGAGCTCTCACTCCTGTAGTCCTAACTCCATGAGTACTCATTTTAAGTTTTACGTATGCTGTCAATAGAGATAAGTTTTATCATTATCACTTGAACGTTTTCAATCGAAGTTTCATTTTATTGGTTAATATGAGTCTCGTTTTTTATTTTTTCACGATATAGAGTTTGATTCAATCTATAGTTTCCTATAGTTTCACATTCAAAGAACACTTACCTTGGATTGGCTTCGGGAGTCTCAAATTTTATAGTAAGTGACATGTTTTTCCCAAAATACCCTTTTTATAATGCATTAAGTTTTTCGAAAACATTTTTCCCATGGTTTGAGTTTTAAATTGGGCTTTGATACCACTAAATGTAATTCCTCAAACCGGGCTTAGACGTTATGGCCCAATCTGAGCAATTACATGGACCATGAAGATGGCCAAATTGTTTCCATAAGAAAAGTCCATTCCTTTTTTATTAAAATACTTGTAGTATAAGTTTTGAAAACACATTTGCAATAGATACTAATTCTTAAAAATGTTTAATGATCATTTAAAACTGAAAGCCAACATAAGCAATCCATTCAATAATTCCAATATATCAGAAAGAAAAATCCCAATGTCACAATTCACAATTTAAAATTAAGTCCCAAAAAGTTATTAAAACAAACCCAAATCAAAGTCCATAAAAATCTATAAAATGATATTAAGTCTATAATTTATTGCAAATTTCACATCCGACAGCATCATCGAAAATTTGTATCCGAGTCCTAATTACAAGGATTACCTGAAACATACACATAAGATGGGTGAGCTTATAAGCCTAGTGTAACAACCCGTTTTTCATTGGGGTCAGAAACAGCGGTTTTGGGGTCACAAATCTGACGAGTAAGTTCGTAAATATTATTTATGAATATTTATGAGTCGATATGGTTTTAAAAAGATTTTTGTTATGGTAATTTATGTGATGTGAATGATTAATTAAGTTCAAGTGGTAAGACTCTCGGGTTAAGTGGTTTTAGAAAATAAGATATCGGGAACTCGTTTCTATAAACCAAGTCATAAATATTTTTATATATATTTACAAAATTTCTTTAAGGTGGTATTAAAGTTTTGTTGAAAAATTTTAACGTTTTGATAGTTAATTAAGCGAAAAGGACTAAATCATAAAACTTGAAAAAGTTAATTGCTATTAGTTTAAAGGTGTTAATTGATTAATGAATTATAATTGGATGGTATTATTGAGTAAATTAGTCATCCTAAAGATAGTGGGATGGCAAGGGAACTTTAAAGTTTGTTTTATTTATGTATAAAGGTTATAATAATTAAAAATAAGTATTATAATTAAAATAAAGATGAAAATTTTGATGCTTTAGTTACGGTTATAATGACATGTATAGGTGTTTTGTGCTTGATGATATGGCCACTATGTTTGGCTTGTAAATATGGTTTATGATTGATGACATTTTGGCATTTTTGGGATTGATGGCTAATGTTGAAATGATTTAGTGATGATATGTTTTGAATGGCCAAATTGGTATGCTTGTGTGTGATATTGGTATGTAATATTGCTTTGAATTTGTGAAACTTATGTTATTTTGATGCCTTGATTTTTGGTGTGCTTTTGGCACTTTGATGCTTAATGGTTGGTGTTATATGCATGGTTTTATGGCCAAAATGGTATGTGTTGGCATGTTTGCAAAGTGATCATTTAGGGCATGTTTTGATATTGGATTTAATCAAATATTTTTGGTTGAATTATGAACAATTTAGACCTAAATTTGGTATGTATCTATATTGGATGTTTCAACAATTTGGTAATGGCTAGTTTTATGTCATTTATAAGGTTTTGATATATAAGTGATGTGGTTCAAATGGTAAAGTTATTTTTTTATCGTATGAATCTATATTTGTAAGGTTGGTATGTGTCAAAAGTGGTATGTTTGGTATGGAAACAAGTTAGTTGCTAAATGGTTAAATATACATATGTTTAGATATGTTTAATGTATATGATTGGGGTGCCTTTATGGCATACTGGTTGAGTAGAAATTGGTCATTTTATGCATAGTTGAATATGTTTTGATACCTTGGTCATATGTACAAATGGCTTGTTTAGGTGTACTTGAATTGGGTGAAAGGAATGACTTGAAATTGGCCTATTTCTTGTCCACATGGCTTAAGACACAAGCGTATGTCTTAGCCATGTGTGACACACGACCACGCGACATGACAGTGTGTACCCTATAGGTTTTTAAAGGTTGCATTTTGAGAGTTACACGACCTGGCACACGGGCGTGTGGCTTGGCCTTGTGAACTAAGTTAGAGAGTCACACGGGCATGGACACAGGCTGGGACACGGTCGTGTGTCTCTACTTCAAATGCTCACACGGCCTAAGACACGAGAGTGTGTCTCAACCATGTGAGTCACAAGGCCTGGCCCCAAGGTTGTGTGACCCTTGTAGTGTGAATTTTTCCATCCTTTTTCATGAAGTTTTAAATATTTTCAATTTAGTCCCAAATCATTTCTAAAGTGTTTCTAAGGCCTCAAAGGCTCGAATAAGGGATGATATGCATGTGTTTGAATGGAATATGATGTGATTCATGAAATGATTTGGAATGAATGTTTTGATGTTACGATTTTATGGTAATACTCTATAACCCTAATCTGACGACGAATACGGGTTAGGGGTGTTACATTTATGGTATTAGAGCTACGATTTTGTCAATTCTCAGACTAAACGTAGCATGTATGAAGTCTAGAAATACATGCCATTATATAACCTGTGATACTATGATATTTTCTGACGCTGATGAGATTTGTTTCATTTTAGGCAGAGATGCTTTCAACCGAGCTAATTCTGATAATGCTGGAAGTGATATTCATGTGCATAAGTAAAAAGTTACTTTTGATGAGTCGAAACTCATAAAGGTAAGAATAAAAGTTCATAATATTATGTTAATGATGAATGTTATGTTATGTTGATGCGAACCTGGCTGCATCATGTTTCAACACAACTCGACGTCATCAAGAGTGGCCTAAACTCTAGGGGCCCAAGTGCAAAATGAAACTCGATCTAGCTCAATTGATTTCAATTCAGCTTAATTTTAGCTCAATGAGCTCGTTCTTAGCTCAATGAGCTCGTTTTTAGCTTAGTTTAGTTTGTGTTTATTTTGCTGGAATAAATAAATAAATTGCTGCTAGTTAAATTAGTTAATTAGTTTAAGTTAATAAATTTGTTAAAATCTGGACATATTAATTTTTTTATGTTAAATGTGTTTTATTTGTTTTTTTAATGCATGTTTTAATTTGTCTAAGTCTATTGCATGTTTTTAATGTGTCTTAGTCAATGCCGAATTTAATGTCTTGTTAAGATCATATTAAATTTGTCATAAGTTAATTATTAAGTTAAATTAGTGTGTCTAAATTATATTAATGCATGTTCAGCTGAATTTTGTGTGATTTAATGTTGTTCATGTGTTTATGCATGTGAGCCAAATGTGAAGATGTGTTTAATGCAAGGTTCATGAACGGCTTGGTGTAATGTATGGGAGTGTGCATGCACAATTGAGGTTCAATGGAAGGCATTTAAGGGAGCACAAGTACTTGGGACGTTTATGCAAGAGGGGGTTGTTGAATGTTCATGCATTTGCACATTCATGGACCGAATTTATGGAAGAACATACCTTGGGACGTTTCAGGCATGTTCCATGTATTTTCAAGATGGCCAATCAAGTTTTCAAGGAACTTTAAAGCTTCTTTCAGCCAAGGGAGATGTTGGAACAATAAGGGGTTGCACATCCATGGAATTAAGCTTTCTTCAAGATTAAGAATGCATGAATGCATCGAGTGAAGCAACATGACGTTTCGGTCAATCCATGAATCATCTCCAAGCATGAACCGAATTTTTAATGCTTCATTCATGCTCATTCAGCCGAATTTAGTTACAGCAAATTAATGATTTCTTTCTAGAATTTTCTAGCATATTCATGGCTAAATTCTTAGCCATTAAGTTGCCCATTCGGCTAGCCATGCTTGGTTCTATAAATAGTTGATTAATTTCATTGTTAAAGGACTTTTGGCCAATTTCTGAATGTACTATAGTTCTTGTGAGGTTTCTCCCTCTCATATTTCGTGTGAGTCTCGATTTGGCTTATCTAGCGTGCTAGTGGCGTCAACCGAACTCTTTCCGAACTGATCACCAATCCTGGTGTGGCATTCTTCCATTTCAATATACCTTTGGTTCTTACTTTGCTAAGTAACGGGTCGAGGTCTATATTCCTGTTTCCATCTTTTCACCTTAAACCATATAAGATTTGGGGCGATACTCATTATAGTATTGAAACTTTCTTGACGTTTAAGTTCTATTTTCCATCTCCATCAATTACCTTTTCTATCCTACCTTGTTTCTATTCTAAATAGAACCTACCAACACCAAACCACTCATCTAAAACCCCTTTCAAAGCTTCCGCAAACCTTAGCCTAAATCACCCAATTTTGACAACTCCAACTACTCCTCGTCGACGATCGGGCAATCAAGTGAATCGACTCAATCAACTGTTCCGGATCGCATCATTTGGTATTAGAGCTTGAAAACAAGGAGCGCTGACGTTCGTGTTAATCCCGAAGTAGGTTCGTAACGTGAAAAATAAAATAAAAAAATTCAAGTTGTAATTTTTTTTCTTTCTTTGTATTTCATCTATTGTAATTGAAAAAAGAAAGAAAAGAGGAAATTACAAAAAAAGAAGAAAAAAATTGAGAACATATTTAAAAAAATTCAAAGTAAAAAAAAAGTTTGAGTGTTAAAAAAAAGTGAAGTGTTGGAATTTTGTTTATTCATTCTTTGTGTTTCCCGATAAAGTGAGTTTCCCTATTCTTCTTCTTATCTACTTCCCCAACGCCACACTTAGCCTTGATTTTATTTCGTTTCAGCCTACCTTACACCATTTCATTATGCCCTTTGTTACCCATTTTTGAAACCAACCCTCAAGCTGCAAATTAAGTCGATACGAGACGAATTACGAAATTGTGAGACAAGGTCGAGTGGTAAAAGGCATGAGTGAATTACATCAAAAGAAAAAGCCAAAACGAGTGAAAACATGAGTGGAGTGATATTTTCTTTCCGAGTGACTTGCGAGGTTTTGTGGTGAGGCATTTACTTTCTATTTTATTTTAGTATCTTTTTTCTTTTTAGAAAAAAAATTATTATGTCTCAAGAAGAATATTTCGAATCAAAATTCCAATATTTGATGCAAGAGATGCGTAGAATGGTGAAATCAAAATTTGATAAATTGCCTAATGAATTGGATCGAGTGGAGGAAAGAGCCTGACGGAAGCCAAATTCACCGGGTCAAGAGATGGAGACAAGATCATCACGAAAGCATACATCTAATGATTATTCGAGAAGAGATTTATATCATGATTCCTATTCAACGAGGAATCCAAGACGATGCAAAGCAAGTTTCGAGTATGAAGTTTTTCAAGGCGACGAACAAGAAATCACAAGTCGGTCTTTGTATGCACCAAGGTACTCCTCCATGAAGGATCAAACACGAAGAGATGAACGAGTTTCTTATGCATCAAGATATATGCCCACGGAGGGTTATTCATAAAGAGATGATCGTGACTTGCATGAAGATTCTATCACTTCTTTCCAAAGAGAAGCTTGTTGTTATGATTCTTATAAGTTATCATCTTCTTATAATGAAAGAACGAGACAAAAAGAAAATAGAAAAAGAAAGACAAGAAATATTGATGCGAGAAAATGAGCAAATATGGAATGAAATCGAGAGACGAAAAAAGAAATGAAAGAAAAAAAGATGAGTGTGAGAAAGAAAAGAAAATTGAAAACGAGATTGAAGAAAGAAACGAGAGTGCAAAAGAAATGAGTGATATGATAAAAGATGAAAGTGAAAAAGCAATGAGTATTTTTAGTAACCATGCTGTGAATTCTCCTTGTGTTGTTTCTTCTTTTCAGGTTTCTCAAAATTTAATTAATAAATTTCAACTTCAACACATTTCTGATGAGAGACGATTCCGATTGATCGAGAAAGGTAAGATCGTAGATGACCCTCGTCCACAAGAGCTTAAACGTAAGCCAGGTAAGGGTTCTACTGTGATAGCCCAAAATTGACCCTAGTCGGGAAGTGGTTTCGGGATCGCTAAACCGAGTCACCGAAATGTTCGAATGTGATATTTATTGTCTAGAATATGTAATTATGAATGTGTGAAAATTTCAAGCTTCAATTTAGTCGATTGCATGTGAGTTTTAGTAAATAGGACTTATGTGAGAAAATTTTGAAATGTGATAGGTCAAAGCATAAGGACCTATTAGTGCATGTTGAAAAAGGGGGACTTGCATGTCAATTTCCCCCCCTCTATTAGTAGTGGCCGGCCATGACAAGTATGGTAGACTAAGTGTGATGGGCAAGACATGTCATAGACATGTTGTGTTGGTGCATCATGGGTGGAAACAATAAAATAATGAGCATGGTAATTAAATAATGAAAGGGAGGAGTGATGAAAAAAAAAGAATGGTCTCATCCATGCCCCCCCATTTGCCGTGAGTTAAAGAAAAGAAAAGAAAAATTTTGTTCATCCTTTTTCATCTTCTTTTGGCCGAAAATTCTAAGGAAGGAGGAAGGAGTTCTTGCTTCATGTTTGGTCTGGAAGAGGATTAGGAGGAGGTTTGGCCATACTTGTATCTAGATCAAGGTATGTTTGAGGTTGTGCCATGAGATTCATGCATGTTTTTAGTTGCTAGCTTGAGTTCTAATTAGCCCATGGTTCAAATCTTTGCTATGTCATGGGGATGATATTCGGCCTAGGTGGATTTTGTGTTAATGCCATTGCATGCTAAATATGAAAAGCTTGTTAATGATGCATGTGATGGTGGATTGATGATTCTTGAATCTTCTTTTTAGCATTTTTGAGTGAGCACATATGTGCATTAGTTGCTAGATGGAAAAGAATCGGCTAGCAAGTTGTGTGCTAAGGCTGAATATAATTTTGTATATTAATGAGTAATGCATGTGTTAAATTGATGGAAAGGGAGAGGATGCTTTACTAGTGTATATATGTGTGTATTAGCCAAGTTTTGAACTTGAAACAAAATGGTGTTTAGTCAATATAAGTGACCATACTTGTAGAATGTATTAAGTGTTGCAATCGGCCCCAACATAGACATGCATATTCGGCCATAGGAAGGAGATTGGTGTTGCATGTATTCGGTTAGAGGCAAGCATATTGATGCTTTTGTCTTGGCTTAGAAAATTCGGCCAAGGGGGAAAATTAGATAAAATGTTGAGTTTGATTCATGATTCCGTACATATGTGACTTTAATGTCTAATGTATAAATATGGGCTAAGTGCCTTGTGTTCCTCTTTTCGATAATTAAACAATTAAATCAATTTATTTGTTTAATTAAGTTCAAGAGCAAAGGGGAACTAAATCCGATAAAGGGAAGGAAAAAGTGGTCGAATAGCTATCGGAATCGTTCGACAACATCCGAAGTAAGTTCTTGAGTAAAAGAGCTTAAATTATGATTTGATTAGATCATGTTTTAAGCAAATCAAAATCATGCTCTTTGTGTGTGGCTATTGAGCCGAAATTGCAAGAATGATAAGTGTCTTGTGTTTGAGTTTTGCTAACGAAAACGAAATACGAATGTACCATGATTTATTGTTAAATGTGCATGGTTATTTGAATGATGTCCGGGCTAAGTCCAGAAGGCTTTGTGCTAAGTGACCATATTCGGACTAAGATCCGAAGGCATTTGTGCGAGATACTAATTCCAGGCTAAGCCCGAAGGCATTTGTACGAGTTACTAAATCCGGACTAAGATCCGAAGGCATTTGTGCGAGTTACTAAATCCGGGTTAAGTCCCGAAGGCATTTGTGCGAGTTACTAAATCCAGGTTAAGTCCCGAAGGCATTTGTGCGAGTTACTATAACCGGGCTATGTCCCGAAGGCATTTGAACGAGTAGCTATATCCGGTTAAATTCCGAAGGTACGTGATTTGGGAATGAATGATCTTGCTATAAAAATTTCAGTTAATACGCTTGAAACATCCCAACATTGAGGTATGTTTCGTATGTGCTTTGAATTAGTTGAGCCCTTACAAATAAGTATTCGCTCAGTTGATAAATGAGCTACCGGGCTTTGGCTAAGTTGATCTTTGTGTATGAATAAAAGGGTTGGTAATGTGAAGTAAGTATGATATTGAAAAATTGTGCATATGAAATTATCTGTTTAGCTACATGAATGCTATACTTTTGTTGTGCTGGAATCCCTTGCTCAAAACTTACTAAGCATAAATTGCTTACTCCGTCTCCTTGATTCTCTGTTTTATAGATTTTGGTTCTCCAGCTATCGGACTCAGGATTTTGAAGTCGAAGTCGCCCACACTATCAAAGCCCCCCCCTTTTGGTACAATTTTGGTTGAACTTCGAAATGGCATGTATAGGACTACCCTTTTGTTGTGGGTCATGGACCCTTTGGACTTGTATAATTTTGGATAGCCATGCGAAAATGGCTTATATATGTTTGAGTATAATGTTATAATCATTTGGTATGGATATGGTTATTGAGAGGTGTGGATATGCTTAACAAGGATTGGCCATGGGAATGGTTAATCACTATCATAAATTGTGCTATTTATGCTAAAAGGGCTAGTTGAATCATGGAAACATGAAATAGGTAAAGTCTACCTTAAAGGCAGATGTTGACAGCAGCAGTGATGTAGATTTGGAAAATCACTAAAAATAGTAGGAATGGAATTAAATAGTGAATAAATTATGTAAACGAACCTTGATGAATCTATTTTCATAGGAAAGTAACGAAACGATCATATGGACAGTATGTTAAGAGACATTCAGGTTCTCGTAAGACAGGGCCAGAACAGTTTCTGGATTCCCTGTTTCAACTTTGGAAATTCATTATAAATTAACCAGAGATAATTAGGAGTCATGCCATATATGTATAGATTCCTCTTTGAGTCTAGTTTCTATAGAAACAAACGACATCAGTATTGAAGCCCTGTACAGGGAGATATATAAGTCGTAATGCGCAAAGGTCAGTGTAGTCGATCCCTGTAACATGGGAAAATTTTACTAATAAATTGTACTAATTGGACCAACCAAAAATTCTATAAAAAAATATGTAGATGGGAATATGAGTCTAGTTTCGGGGAAAATTTACGGAACTGGATTCCGAGTTTCTGAACTCAAGATATGATTTTTAAAGCGACTAGTACGCAGATTGGCAGTGTCTGGGAAATTTTTTTTATAAGTGGTTTAAAGTCTGTTAACACCTCGTGTTCGACTCCGGTGACGGTCTCGGGTTTGGGGTGTTACATTTGATTGGTATCAGAGCTACGGTTTAGTCGACTCTAGGACTACCGTAATGCGTTGGGTCTAGCTATACATGCCATTTTATGTGATCAATTGATAGTGTGGTGATTTCTGACATTTGCAAATGTGTTTATTTATAGTAATGGATCCCGATCCCGACCGAGCGGTAGCTGATGATCTTGAGAGTGTAGCGCCCGCTCCCGCACAAGGGACAGCGCCGGCGGACTCTCAACCTAATGCTACTAACCCGAATGATGAAGCTAGACAAGCTTTCTATAGCGTGATGAATGACTGGTTCAACCAATACATTCGAACTAATACGGCTGTTCCACAACCTCCATTCCCGACTAATACCACCCCCGCACCTACAATACCTCCGGAAACTGACCAAATAAGGTCAAATAAGCCCCCAGTTGACAGAAACCGAAAACATGGGGCTACTGAATTTAAAGCTACGGATAGCAACGATGCCGAGCAAGCTGAATTTTGGTTGGACAACACTATCCGGGTACTCGATGAGCTATCTTGTACACCCGATGAATGCCTAAAGTGTACTATCTCCTTGATACGCGATTCTGCCTACTATTGGTGGAGTACTCTGACTTCTGTTGTGCCCCGAGAGCAAGTAACTTGGGAGTTTTTCCAAACTGAGTTTCGGAAAAAGTATATCAGTCAGAGATTTGTTGATCAAAAACGAAAGGAATTTCTTGAGCTTAAGCAAGGTTCTATGTCAGTTACTGATTACGAGCGAAAATTTGTTAGACTTAGTAGATACGCTCGGGAATGTGTTTCGTCCGAGGCTATCATGTGTAAACGCTTCGAGGATGGGCTGAATGAAGATATAAAAATGTTCGTTGGCATTCTTGAAATACGAGAGTTCGTAGTACTTGTCGAGCAAGCTTGTAAAGCCGAAGAGCTTAGAAAAGAAAAACAAAAAGTTGATGTGGGAACTGGAGAGTTTCGTAAAAGATCCTCGGGAAAGTCTCTGCAACAGGCATCGAAGAAATTTCGAGATGATGTGGGCCGGTCTAGAGGCACTTCGGGCCTTTTTAGACGAGATCGTGATCGACCCCCTGTGGGTACACGAGGCACTTCGGTCGCCAGTGTTGGGAATGAACGTCGAGATAGAACGGAATGTCGATATTGCGGTAAATGGCATTCGGGGAGTTGTAGATTCCCTGACCGCTCCTGCTACAAGTGCGGATCAGTTGACCACTTCATTAAAGATTGCCCGAGGTTGTCTGAACAGAATGTAAATCAGAGTGGGAAACCGGGTGCTACCACTACTTGAGGCAGACCATCTAGAAATACGGGCAATGCTAGCGGTGGTCAGAGAGGATCTAGAGATGCTACGACCAGATCCGAGGCTCGTGTGCCTGCTAGAGCTTATGCTATACGTGCCCGCGAGGATGCTTCTTCGCCTGATGTTATTACCTGTACTTTTACTCTCTTTGATACTAATGTAATTGCTTTGATTGACCCCGGTTCTACTCATTCTTACATATGTGAAACCTTAGCATCCAGTAAGACTTTACCTATTGAGTCTACTGAGTTCGTAATTCGGGTGTCAAATCCCTTGGGTCGCTACGTGCTTGTCGACAAAGTGTGTAAGAAATGTCCCCTAGTAATTCGTGGTTCCTGTTTTCCGGCGGACTTGATGCTTTTGCCGTTTGATGAATTTGATGTTATTCTTGGTTTGGATTGGTTGACCGCGCATGATGCGATTGTGAATTGCAAAACCAAGACTATTGATTTGAGGTGCGCAAATAACGAGATAATCCGAGTTGAGTCTACGGACTTAAAGGGGTTGCCAACTATAATATCCTCAATGTTGACCCAGAAATATGTAAGAAAAGGGTGCGAAGCATACCTTGCGTATGTACTTGATGACAAAGAATTAGAAAAGAAACCCGAATCTGTACCGGTGGTTTGTGAATACCCGGATGTTTTTCCTGAAGAATTATCGGGTTTACCACCTGTTCGGGAGATAGAGTTTGGTATTGAGCTTGTACCTGGGACTACGCCGATTTCGATAGCTCCGTATCGTATGGCACCAACCGAGTTAAAAGAGTTGAAAGCTCAGTTGCAAGAATTGACGGATAGAGGTTTTGCTCGACCAAGTTTCTCACCTTGGGGTGCACCAGTATTGTTCGTGAAAAAGAAGGACGGAACCATGAGGTTGTGCATTGACTATCGTCAACTGAATAAAGTGACGATAAAGAATAAATATCCGTTACCGCGTATTGATGATTTGTTTGATCAACTAAAAGGAGCCTCAGTGTTCTCAAAAATAGATTTGAGATCGGGCTATTATCAGTTGCGAATTCGAGATTCGGACATACCCAAAACTGCCTTCAGAATGAGATATGGTCACTACGAATTCTTAGTGATGCCGTTTGGGCTCACTAATGCCCCTGCGGTATTTAAGGATTTGATGAATCGGATCTTCAGACCATATTTGGATCGGTTCGTAGTTGTGTTCATTGATGACATCTTGGTCTATTCAAGAGATGAGACCGAACATGCTGAGCACCTGAGACTAGTGTTGCAAATTTTGCGGGATAAGCAGTTATATGCTAAGTTCAGTAAGTGTGAGTTCTGGTTAAGAGAGGTTAGCTTCTTGGGTCATGTGGTATTCGCATCGGGTATTCGAGTTGACCCGAACAAAATTTCAGCCATACTTAACTGGAAACCTCCGAGAAATATTACTGAGGTTCGGAGCTTTTTGGGACTCGCCGGTTATTACCGACGATTTGTCAAAGGTTTCTCGATGATAGCCACACCAATGACGAAGCTACTTCAAAAGGATGTTAAGTTCGAATGGACGGAGAAATGTCAGAAAAGTTTCGATCAACTGAAAACTTATTTGACTGAAGCTCCAATTTTAGTGCAACCCGAATCAGGCAAAGAGTTTGTCCTTTATAGTGACGCATCCCTACTTGGGTTGGGTTGCGTATTGATGCAAGAAGGTCGAGTGGTGGCCTATGCGTCGAGACAATTAAAGCCACATTAGAAAAATTATCCGACCCATGATCTCGAACTAGCTGCCATCGTATTCGCTTTAAAAATATGGCGACATTACTTATTTGGTGAAAAGTGCCATGTATTTTTGGATCACAAAAGTCTCAAATATTTGATGACTCAAAGAGACTTAAATCTGCGACAAAGACGTTGGCTTGAGTTGTTGAAAGATTACAAGCTTGTCATTGATTACCACCCGGGAAAGGCTAATGTGGTTGCGGACGCCTTAAGCCGGAAATCACTGTTTGCTTTACGAGCGATGAATGTGCACTTGTCTGTTCTACCCGACAATATGTTAGTAGCTAAATTAAAGGCCAAACCATTATTGATTCGTCAAATTCGTGAAGCTCAGAAAGTCAACGATGAATTGGTTGCAAAACGGGCTGAATTTGTTTTGAATATGGAATCCGAATTTCAAATTGGTGATGACGATTGTTTGAGGTTCAGAAGTCGGTTGTGTGTTCCAAGAAATTCAGAACTCATTTCGATGATTCTGAACGAAGCCCATTGTAGCCGAATGTCAATTCACCCGGGGAGTACGAAAATGTACAACGATTTGAAACGTTGGTTTTGGTGGCATGGTATGAAACGAGACATCTCCGACTTTGTTTCGAGATGTTTAATATGTCAACAAGTGAAAGCGGAACATCAAGTGCCTTCAGGATTACTTCAGCCGATCATGATACCTGAGTGGAAATGGGATCGAGTCACAATGGACTTTGTGTCCGGACTGCCATTGTCAGCAAGTAAGAAAGATGCGATTTGGGTTGTTGTCGATAGACTGACTAAGTCGGCTCACTTTATCCCCGTGCGTACGGATTTTTCATTGGATAAACTAGCTGAATTGTACGTTTCTCAGATTGTGAGATTACACGGGGTACCTATTTCTATCGTGTCGGATAGAGATCCGAGATTCACCTCACGATTTTGGAAGAAATTGCAAGAAGCTTTGGGTACCAAGCTGCATTTTAGCACTGCTTTTCACCCCCAAACTGATGGTCAATCCGAGCGGATAATTCAGATACTTGAAGATATGTTGAGATGTTGCATCCTCGAGTTTAGTAGTTCATGGGAACGGTATTTACCTTTGATTGAATTCGCTTACAACAATAGTTTTCAATCAAGTATTAAGATGGCACCTTACGAGGCTTTGTACGGTCGTAAATGCCGTACACCATTGTTTTGGACCGAGCTCGGTGAAAGTAAAATTTTCGGAGTTGATTTGATTAAAGATCCCGAACAGAAAGTAAAGGTAATCCGTGAAAGTCTGAAGGCAGCCACAGATCGTCAAAAATCGTATGCGGATTTGAAACGAAAAAACATTAAATATCAGGTGGGAGATAAAGTGTTTCTTAAAGTTTCGCCTTGGAAAAAGGTACTCAGATTTGGCCGTAAGGGCAAGTTGAGCCCGAGATTCATTGGGCCGTACGAAATCTCCGAACGAGTTGGTCCGGTTGCGTATAGATTGATTTTGCCCCCTGAACTTGAAAAGATTCACGATGTCTTTCATGTTTCGATGCTTCGACGTTATAGATCCGATCCGTCACATGTGATTAATCCCTCAGAAGTTGAAATTCAATCTGACTTGAGTTATGAAGAAGAAACAATTCGTATCCTAGCTCGTGAAGTGAAAGAGTTGCGAAAAAAAGGGTTCCGTTAGTTAAGGTGTTATGGCTCAAACACGAGATCGAGGAAGCTACTTGGGAAACCGAGAGCTCAATGAAAAAATGATACCCAAACCTATTTACCGATAAGATTTTCGGGGACGAAAATTTCTTAAGTGGGGGAGAGTTGTGACAGCCCAAAATTGACCCTAGTCGAGAAGTGGTTTCGGGACCGCTAAACCGAGTCACCGAAATGTTCGAATGTGATATTTATTGTCTAGAATATGTAATTATGAATGTGTGAAAATTTCAAGCTTCGATTTAGTCGATTGCATGTGAGTTTTAGTAAATAGGACTTATGTGAGAAAATTTTGAAATGTGATAGGTCAAAGCATAAGGACCTATTAGTGCATGTTGAATAAGGGGGACTTGCATGTCAATTTCCCCCCCTCTATTAGTAGTGGCCGGCCATGACAAGTATGGTAGACCAAGTGTGATGGGCAAGACATGTCATAGACATGTTGTGTTGGTGCATCATGGGTGGAAACAATAAAATAATGAGCATGGTAATTAAATAATGAAAGGGAGGAGTGATGAAAAAAAAAAGAATGGTCTCATCCATGCCCCCCCATTGCCATGAGTTAAAGAAAAGAAAAGAAAACTTTTGTTCATCCTTTTTCATCTTCTTTTGGCCGAAAATTCTAAGGAAGGAGGAAGGAGTTCTTGCTTCATGTTTGGTTTGGAAGAGGATTAGGAGGAGGTTTGGCCATACTTGTATCTAGATCAAGGTATGTTTGAGGTTGTGCCATGAGATTCATGCATGTTTTTAGTTGCTAGCTTGAGTTCTAATTAGCCCATGGTTCAAATCTTTGCTATGTCATGGGGATGATATTCGGCCTAGGTGGATTTTGTGTTAATGCCATTGCATGCTAAATAAGAAGCTTGTTAATGATGCATGTGATGGTGGATTGATGATTCTTGAATCTTCTTTTTAGCATTTTTGAGTGAGCACATATGTGCATTAGTTGCTAGATGGAAAAGAATCGGCTAGCAAGTTGTGTGCTAAGGCCGAATATAATTTTTGTATATTAATGAGTAATGCATGTGTTAAATTGATGGAAAGGGAGAGGATGCTTTACTAGTGTATATATGTGTGTATTAGCCAAGTTTTGAACTTGAAACAAAATGGTGTTTAGTCAATACAAGTGACCATACTTGTAGAATGTATTAAGTGTTGCAATCGGCCCCAACATAGACATGCATATTCGGCCATAGGAAGGAGATTGGTGTTGCATGTATTCGGTTAGAGGCAAGCATATTGATGCTTTTGTCTTGGCTTAGAAAATCCGGCCAAGGGGGAAAATTAGCTAAAATGTTGAGTTTGATTCATGATTCCGTACATATGTGACTTTAATGTCTAATGTATAAATATGGGCTAAGTGCCTTGTGTTCCTCTTTTCTATGCTCAAATGATTAAATCAGTTTGTTTGTTTAATTAAGTTCAAGAGCAAAGGGGAACTAAATCCGATAAAGGGAAGGAAAAAGTGGTCGAATAGCTATCGGAATCGTTCGACAACATCCGAGGTAAGTTCTTGAGTAAAAGAGCTTAAATTATGATTTGATTAGATCATGTTTTAAGCAAATCAAAATCATGCTCTTTGTGTGTGGCTATTGAGCCGAAATTGCAAGAATGATAAGTGTCTTGTGTTTGAGTTTTGCTAACGAAAACGAAATACGAATGTACCATGATTTATTGTTAAATGTGCATGGTTATTTGAATGATGTCCGGGCTAAGTCCCGAAGGCTTTGTGCTAAGTGACCATATCCGGACTAAGATCTGAAGGCATTTGTGCGAGTTACTAAATCCGGGTTAAGTCCCGAAGGCATTTGTGCGAGTTACTAAATCCAGGTTAAGTCCCGAAGGCATTTGTGCGAGTTACTATAACCGGGCTATGTCCCGAAGGCATTTGAACGAGTAGCTATATCCGGTTAAATTCCGAAGGTACGTGATTTGGGAATGAATGATCTTGCTGTAAAAATTTCAGTTAATACGCTTGAAACATCCCAACATTGAGGTATGTTTCGTATGTGCTTTGAATTAGTTGAGCCCTTACAAATAAGTATTCGCTCAGTTGATAAATGAGCTACCGGCCTTTGGCTAAGTTGATCTTTGTGTATGAATAAAAGGGTTGGTAATGTGAAGTAAGTATGATATTGAAAAATTGTGCATATGAAATTATCCGTTTAGCTACATGAATGCTATACTTTTGTTGTGCTGGAATCCCTTGCTCAAAACTTACTAAGCATAAATTGCTTACTCCGTCTCCTTGATTCTCTGTTTTATAGATTTTGGTTCTCCAGCTATCGGACTCGGGATTTTGAAGTCGAAGTCGCCCACACTATCAAAGCCCCCCCCTTTTGGTACAATTTTGGTTGAACTTCGAAATGGCATGTATAGGACTACCCTTTTGTTGTGGGTCATGGACCCTTTGGACTTGTATAATTTTGGATAGCCATGCGAAAATGGCTTATATATGTTTGAGTATAATGTTATAATCATTTGGTATGGATATGGTTATTGAGAGGTGTGGATATGCTTAACAAGGATTGGCCATGGGAATGGTTAATCACTATCATAAATTGTGCTATTTATGCTAAAAGGGCTAGTTGAATCATGGAAACTATGAAATAGGTAAAGTCTACCTTAAAGGCAGATGCTGACAGCAGCAGTGATGTAGATTTGGAAAATCACTAAAAATAGTAGGAATGGAATTAAATAGTGAATAAATTATGTAAACGAACCTTGATGAATCTATTTTCATAGGAAAGTAACGAAACGATCATATGGACAGTATGTTAAGAGACATTCAGGTTCTCGTAAGATAGGGCCAGAACGGTTTCTGGATTCCCTGTTTCGACTTTGGAAATTCATTATAAATTAACCAGAGATAATTAGGAGTGATGCCATATATGTATAGATTCCTCTTTGAGTCTAGTTTCTATAGAAACAAACGACATCAGTATTGAAGCCTTGTACAGGGAGATATCCAAGTCGTAATGCGCAAAGGTCAGTGTAGTCGATCCCTTTAACATGGGAGACTTTTACTAATAAACTGTACTAATTGGCCCAACCAAAAATTCTAGAAAAAAATATGTAGATGGGCATATGAGTCTAGTTTCGGGGAAAATTTACGGAACTGGATTCCGAGTTTCTGAACTCAAGATATGATTTTTAAAGCGACTAGTACGCAGATTGGCAGTGTCTGGGAAATTTTTTTTATAAGTGGTTTAAAGTCTGTTAACACCTCGTGTTCGACTCCGGTGACGGTCTCGGGTTCGGGGTGTTACATCTACCGTATTTGAATCTTCCCAATCTTACTTGGTTCTTGATGACAAGATTACCAAAGACTTAGTTTGTGATAGAGCTCTTCATCTTGATTTGGTTGGAAATCATAATCTGATTATTGATGAAAGTGTTTTACATAGTAATGCAAAACATCTTTCTGCTCATGAGCCTGAAATTGTCAAGATTGTTCAAGAAGTAAGTTCAGGTGAGCCCAAACAAAATTTGGGTTTTTGTGATAAAAGGTTGTCATATCACACTCCAAATCTGCTTGTGTGTGATGATAAATTGAATTTGCTGATTCGTTGTGTAAATTCTGCTTATTTGTGTAAGTTTGTTCGAATGAAATTTGAGATATATGACTATTTCAAAGTTTGTATGGTCACATCTTCTTTGACTAGCATATGTGGTAAAGAGTTCTCGTGTGAGACATTTAATCTGTTTAATTGTGTTGTTTATGAAAAATCGTTAAACCCTTGTGCGAAATTTTCATGCCTTTGTCTATCTATTCGACTAAGACTTGAGAAGCTTGAATGCTTGCATGTTTGCATGCCTAAATCCTATTTGCTTGGCATGTGTGATGTCTTGGTGAAAACAAAATTTTTGTTGCGTTGCGGAACGACCAATGAAAACCGTGTTTTTAAACCCGGAGCATGTATTCCTAAGATATTGTCAAGCAAAGGTGAGTATCAAATGTGTATTTTGAATCAATGTGTTGACCCCTTCTATTTGTTCCGAGTTTTATCTTTATTCTATTCGAGAACAAAGCATGTGAATATCGTTGGCTTGCAAAGTCAAAATTCAATTTATGATTCTGGAAATTGCTCCATGTTGTGGTTTAAAAGGTTTGAACATGTTTTGCATGAAAATGACTTAATATTGCATCATGTCATACAATGCCAATCTTGAAATTGTCACATCAAATTGAAATGGCAAGAGAATACTTTGTCTTTGACCCCGGTGCACATCATTCTATATCATTGTCTAAGGGAAACGACCCATGGAAAGTTGATTTCCAAAAGCATAGCTATCGAATGTCTTGTAATTTAGGTTTGTTTCCATCGAAGAAAAAGGTAAGACCGATTTCTATTTTTGATCCCGGTATTGGTTTATTTGTTCAAATTGTGAATAAAATCTCGGATAGTTTCTTTGTGTTTAACCTTCATCGTGTCACTCATTTGCTTAATTCTTTTGTAGGTGACGATGTGAGGTGGTACCCTCCTAAAGAGGGAGGGCATGAAAATAACCTGATTTCTTCTCGAACCATTGGTGGTTCTCAGAGTTTTGGAAACGAATCTGTTCCGATTAAGAACAAACAGGCTTGTCAATTTGAAAAATTTTTCTCGAGCAACTGGCCCGATTTGAGGACAAATCGTCTTCAAGAGGGAGGGAATGATTAGAACCTAGTTGCATCATGTTTCAACACAACTTGACGTCATCAAGAGTGGCCTAAACTATAGGGGCCCAAGTGCAAAATGAAACTCGATCCAGCTCAATCAAGTTCAATTCAGCTCAATTTTAGCTCAATGAGCTCGTTCTTAGCTCAATGAGATCATTTTTAGCTTACTTTAGTTTGTGTTTATTTTGCTGGAATAAATAAATAAATTGCTGCTACTTAAATTAGTTAATTAGTTTAAGTTAATAAATTTATTAAAATCTGGACATATTAATTTTTTATGTTAAATGTGTTTTATTTGTTTTTTTTAATGCATGTTTTAATTTGTCTAAGTCTATTGCATGTTTTTAATGTGTCCTAGTCAATGCCGAATTTAATGTCTTGTTAAGATCATATTAAATTTGTCATAAGTTAATTATTATGTTAAAATAGTGTGTCTAAATTATATTAATGCATGTTCAGCTGAATTTTGTGTGATTTAATGTTGTTCATGTGTTTATGTAGGTGAGCTGAATGTGAAGATGTGTTTAATGCAAGGTTCATGAACGGCTTGGTGCAATGTATGGGAGTGTGCATGCACAATTGAGGTTCAACGGAAGGCATTTAAGGGAGCACAAGTACTTGGGACGTTCATGCAAGAGGGGGTTGTTGAATGTTCGTGCATTTGCACATTCATGGACCGAATTTATGAAAGAACATACCTTGGGATGTTTCAGGCATGTTCCATGTATTTTCAAGAAGGCCAATCAAGTTTTTAATGCACTTTAAAGATTCATTCAGCCAAGGGAGATGTTGGAACAATAAGGGGTTGCACATCCATGGAATTAAGCTTTCTTCAAGATTAAGAATGCATGAATGCATCGAGTGAAGCAACATGATGTTTCAGTCAATCTATGAATCAACTCCAAGCATGAACCGAATTTTTAATGCTTCATTCATGCTCATTCAGCTGCATTTTGCTACAAAAAATTAATGATTTCTTTTTAGAATTTTCTAGCATATCCATGGCTGAATTCTTAGCCATTAAGTTGCCCATTCGGCTAGCCATGCCTGGTTCTATAAATTGTTGATTAATTTCATTGTAAAAGGACTTTTGGCCAATTTCTGAATGAACTATAGTTCTTGTGAGGTTTCTCCCTCTCCTATTTCGTGTGAGTCTCGATTTGGCTTATCTAGCGTGCTAGTGGCGTCAACCGAACTCTTTTCGGACTTATCACCAATCCTGATGTGGCATTCATCCATTTTAATATACCTTCGGTTCTTACTTTGCCAAGTAACGGGTCGAGGTCCATATTCATGTTTCTATCTTTTCACCTTAAACCATATAAGATTTGGGGCGATACTCATTATAGTATTGAAACTTTCTTAACGTTTAAGTTCTATTTTCCATCTCCATCAATTACCTTTTCTATCCTACCTTGTTTCTATTCTAAACCGAACCTACCAACACCAAACCACTCATCTAAAACCCCTTTCAAAGCTTTCATAAACCTTAGCCTAAATCACCCAATTTTGACAACTCCAACTACTCCTCGTCGACGATCGGGCAATCAAGTGAATCGACTCAATCAACCGAGCCGGATCGCATCATATGTGTATATATATGTGAGAGTCAAATTTAGAGGCTTTACGATCTCCACCCCCTCACCCTCAAAATCTTATTCAATAGAATTCACAAGGTTTATGTTGATTAAGTCGGCAAAAGTGAAGCTAAAGAATTCAACGATTGAATTAGAAATATTGTGGTCAGAACTGAGAATTGCTTAGTAGGTAAAGACGGTTCTAAAAGAGATATCAGATTTTTTTGAATATCATTTGGGGTATGCAACTTTGCTGCTAAAGATGAGGCTAATCACGGGTAATTGACTTATTAAGGTATGGTATCTAAAGAACGAATTAACCATAATTTCTTTTAAATTGATTTCTGTAGTGAATGGGATAATGTGGGATTATTGATGACTTTAGTAGTCAGTGGAATAATGTTTGAATTGCAAAGATATCTGAATATAGTCGAGTATCTTACGACGAGCTCTTTTGGGTATTTTATATGTTTTTTTATCCTCAGAGGTATATGCAATTGTTCACATTCAGATTTGATTCTTATCATAAGAGAATACTAGCTAACCATAATGTTAGATGGAAGTATTATTAGTCTGGTTGATTTATGATCAGCATTGCTCTATCTTTCTTTAGCATTCATTCTATTATGTTTGGTAGAAGATTCAACGATAAGACCCATATAATGTTATTTTATTTCTTCCACTGATTAATGCTCTGTATTTTATATGCAGTATATGTTGTCTCTGTTACAACTGGTTCCAATGCGTATGAGTGATATTCTTTTTCTAGATTTTCTCTGAGGTATCATCAATCTCTTTATCATTCAATATGGGATGTATTCTCACAGATTCAGTAGAGCTCCACATCTTGGATTTCATTTATCATGGTTTTCTTCTCGTTCTTATTGTTTAATCTATTAAACATGGTTTATCTGTAAGGGATATTCATTGGCCGAAGGTAATTACATCTATTACAGTTATAATTCTTGGTTCAATCGTGGGAGCACGATGATATAGATCATAGATTATAGAAGTTGTATTACTGTACTGGTTGTTATTGGGACTACCATTACCTATTTTGGAGTGCACTATTGATGTTTGGGGTATTGTCTATTTATACGGATGTAATGTCGATCTTATTAAAGTACTATGGTTTTAATTTACTTGATGGCAGCTACATCGATATGATTTAAAGTTTCAATGTTAATAACTGAAATTGTTTCATTATATATCCAGTTCTAGCTTTCATGAAAATGATAGGCAATGGTAAAAGTGTAGACTGTAGAAGGTCGATCTTAAAATTGTATATTGGTTTTCATTCCTCAGGTAATCTCGATTTATGTCAATGAGTTAAAATGAGATGTTTATTTTCATTTGATTTAATGTAATTTGTAAAGATCTTTGATACGTATTCTGAGAGAATTATAATAGACGGTATATCTTGATTTTCTTGACAACAAGAAGAAAGCCCTATTCTAAAATGTTACTATTCAATTGAAAGATCGACTCAATTGTGTTATTCAAAAATGGGTTATTCATTTGAAAATTTAGATAAGTTGATTATATTCAAGCTTATTTCTCGATTCGAGAATAAAATTTGCAAATTCACGAGTAAATAGACAGACAATTTGAATGAAGAATTCATATTCTAGAATACATGATATAGAAATATATTTATTAGATCAGTTATAATCGAAAATTTTCATTATGGGTTAAAATCGTCGTGATAGTAACAATTATCACACTTGTACTCAGATGTTATTGTTTGAAAATTTTCGTAAAAGGGGAACAAATACCAGTTGAAATTTATAGATGCAAACATGTCAGAAGCATCAGCTAGAGTTCGATAATCTGGGTTTCTTGGTTATGATTTGACAAACGATTACAGGGAATTTTGTAACATCTCGAAATAGGGCCTAAACGGAATTGTGGTTGCGAAACCACGAATCTGAGATAGAAAAGTTTATTGTGATTAATTTTTATGATTTACCGATTGATTGGATGCATGTGTTAGAATACCGATAAGAAATTCCAGCGATTGCATGTCTGAATCGCATATTAGGGTTTAATTGCAAAAGTGAATAAATATGAGTTTTAGATGATAAAAGATTTAATTGAAGTGCATAATTGAATTAGAGGTCCTTAAATGGTAACTAGACCATTAGATTTTCATGGACAAAAATGTACATGAGATAAGTGAAATAGGATATTTTTAAGTGAGGGGCATTTTAGTCATTTAGTAATTAAATGAATTAAAAAGGAAAATAAAGCCAAAATGTGCTCATATTTCTTCTACCATAGCTAAAACTTACAAGTTCTCCATAGCTAGGGTTTTGGCCACATTCAAGCTTGATTGTAAGTACATCCAAGCCCCGTTTTTAATGTTTCTTATGTTTTTGGAGTCCTTGTAACTCGATTTAGCTTATTCTACCATTAATTCATATTAGGGTTCATATTTAGAAAAATACCCATAGGTGAAATATGTTTATTTTGATGTTTTATGGTAGAATATGAAGCTTGCAATTATGTTAAACAACTTTTGCTAGGCGATTTTACGTGAAAATGAGTAAAATGACATAATCGATAAAAATACCTAATGTTCATAAGTAAATGTTAGAGTGGGAATTTTATTTTGCAATAGAAGGGAAAGATGTTCATCATGTCATAAAACATAAGAATAAGGGATGAGCTTTGGGGCAAAAGTGTAAAATGCAAAAATTTATGGGCAAAATTGTAATTTTGCTAAAGTTCGAGTCATAGACTGTTTTAATGAATGTGAGTATTAAATAAACTAAATTTGCTATTATAAATCAAGAAGAATGAAATCCAGAGTTAGACCAGGGGACAGAAAAAGGTTGAGGACTAAGTTGCTAAATTTGATTGTATTTTGTACCGGGGTAAGTTTACGGTAAATAAATGCAAAATTTAAATAATTATTATTAATGGTGTTCTTTTCCAGCAATTATGTACTTATTTTATGAAATTATTTTATATTGACTCAAGTATGAGATGATAGAGAATCAGTGTTAAAAAGTCTCGTTGAAACTTTAGGAATGTATCGGATACAAATGTCATGACATTAAGGGAATGAGATCCCATGTAAGACCTTGTCTGGGACATGACATTGTCATTATTGAGGTTATGAGAGGTCCCACGTAAGACCATGTTTAGAACATGGCGTTGGCACCGAGATGAGAGGTCCCTCATATGACCATGTCTAGGACATGGCATAGGCACTGATAAGAGAACTCTCATGTAAGACCATATCTGGGATATGGCATTTGCAGTACAGGAAATATCCCATGTAAGACCATGTCTGGGACATGGCTTTGGCATGTTATTATCAGACAGGAGACCCGAGTATCCTTAGTATTCCAAGTGGTTCAACGGGCTAGCAAACAGACTATGTTACATGAAAGTTCAGGTAAAAGCATAATTAATAGATTTAGGTGAGTTATAAGGGTTAAGAATATTTCAGTTATCAGTTGAGAAAGAAATTTCAGCAAGGGGGAAAATTTATAATCATGAGTTACATAAGTAAGCATGTAAGTAAACAAGTAAGAGAGTAAGTAAAGCAGAAGCAAAGACCATGATACTTGATGATGATTTATGAGTATAATTATTTATGATACATGTTATTTATTTGCTTACAAACTTACTAAGCTTAATGCTTACCCTTAATGTAAATTTTATATCAGGGATCGTAAAGAAGTTGGAGATCGTTTCACACTATCAACAGACTAACTCGGTATTTTGTGATTGGAAACGTTTTAAGTTATGGCATGTATAGGGACTTAGTCATTTTGTGTGTGTATCCTTATGATATGGCTAATGAATAGCATGTAAATATTCAATAATGATTAGCTATTGAAATTACTATTTAAGAACAAGTTTTGGTGTTATGTATGTCTAAATGATAGTTAAACCAAAGAAATTATAAAAGAGTACAAATTTGTAATGGAACAGTTTTTAGACAGTAGCATAGACGTGATTTTGAAAAATCACCAAAAATATTATAAATGGAATTAGAGAGTGAATAAGATATAGAATTAAATCTTATCGAGTCTATTTTTACATGAAAGAAACGGTGTTGGCAAAGAAATTTTATATTATGAGATATTTGAATTTTAGTGAGACAGGGTCAGAATAGTTTTTGAAGTCCCCTATTTTGAATTTAGAAAATTTTTAAAAATTGTATAGAAATAATTTCGAGTTATAATTTCTATTTCTAGATTCCTTAGTGAGTCTATTTTCAAAAAAAATAAACGAGAACATAATTTGAATTATGTATAATGAGATAATTGATTTTTAGTGAAGAGAGGTCAGAACTGTTCAAAAGTGAAACAGAGGAGACATTAACGAATAAATTGTACTCTTTGGCTATTCCAAAAATTCTAGAAATTTTATGATAATAAGTTATATGAGTCTAGTTTCAGAGAAACTTTACGGATCTAAATTTTGAGTTTTATAACTCGAGTTATAATTAAATTAGTGACTGTTACGCATGTAGATAGTTTTATTGTAAATAGTGAAATAAATTATTTTGATTTGTTTAAGTATTCAGAAAATTTTTAATGTTCTTGGTTTGGACCCGAACCATTTTCGTTGCATGTGTTAGGGACTCGAGGGTCCTTTTTAGGGACATATTGATTGAACATGAGCGAATTAATTTTAGATGAAAAGGTTTATGCTCCGATCTAGAAAGTTAAGTTAGTAAACGCCTCATGCTCGATTCCGGCAACGGTCTCAGGTAAGGGATGTTACATTTATTGGTATCAGAGCGAGGCTTAGTCGATTCTCAAAATATTCATTATGAATAAGATTCTAGCTATACATGCCATACTTGTATTTTGATACTGTAACGACTCTTGACGATTTTAAAATGTTTTTCTTTTATAGTTATGGATCCCGAACGAGCTGGTGTAGATGATGTAGAAAGTAATGCGCCCGCTCCTGCGGAAGGGACGGTGCCACCAGGTAGAAATGATAGTAGTGAAAGGCCCGTTATAATTAGTCAGGGAGGAGGGGCTCGAGAAGCCTTCTTCCGAGCTATGAATGAATGGTTTGCCAAGTTCGTTCGTACGAATCCAGCTGTTAGACCTCTACCCCCTCATGATTCTTCGATCCCCCATGTAGCTCCCTTAGTCATAGGTACAATTATAAGAGAAAGACCACCAGTTGATAAGATCAAAAAATAATGAGCTGAAGGGTTTCAGGCTACTAAAGATGATGATGTAGAGAGAGAAAAATTTTGGCTCGAGAATACTATTAGAGTCTTTGATGAGTTATCCTGTACACCTGAGGAATGCATAATGTGTGTTGTCTCACTCCTTATAGATTCAACCTACCATTGGTGGAAGACTCTTATGTTAGTTGTACCAAGCGAGAGAGTTACTTCGGATTTCTTTCAGGAGGAGTTCCGTAAAAAGTATATCAGTCAGAGGTTTATTGAACAGAAAAGAAAAGATTTCATTGAGTTAAAGCAGGGTAAGATGACTGTAACCGAGTATGAACGTGAATTGGTCAGGCTCAGCAAGTATGGTCGAGAGTGTGTGTCTATAGAGGCTATTATGTGCAACAAATTTGAGGATGGGCTCAATGATGATATCCAACAGTCAGTTGGTGTTCTAGAGATAAAAGAGTTTCTTGTTCTAGTTGAAAAATCCTGTAAGGCAGAGGAGTTGTTAAAAGAAAAAGAAAAGGGCAAAGTTGAAATTGAGGTTCAAGACACGAAGAAAAGGCAGATGAACAAATCATTTCAGTCTACATCCAAGAGGCCTAGAGAGTTCTCTATTAAATCAAATTTTTTAGCCGGGTATCCTAGCTGAAACAGAAGTATAAGATTTGTGGGTTCAAGAGCTCAGACTACTACAGTCGTAAGTGTGGGTAGTACTCGACAACCTAGACCAGAGTGTGCTCAATGTGGTAGACGTCATCTCGGTGAGTGTCGAGCAAATGAAAATGCTTGTTTCAGATGTGGTGCACTAGATCATTTTATTCGGGATTGTCCCAAAACAATTAAAATAAAAGTAATACAAGTGCAAGATCAGGAAATGCTCCCACTAGAGGCAGACTACATAGGAATCTGGGAGTTGGAGCAAGTAACAGGGGTATGCCCAGAGACTCAGTAGCTAGAATAGATGCTAGAGCACACGCCAGGACTTATGCTATTCACGCTCGCGAAGAGGTATCCTCCCCCGATGTGATTACGGGTACATTTTCTCTTTATGATACTAGTGTTATTGCTTTGATTGATCCGGGTTCAACCCATTCCTATGTTTGCATGAGATTGATGCCTAGTATGAACATGCCCATATAATCTACCGAATTTGTGATTAAAGTATCGAATCCATTAGGCCAGTATGTGTTAGTAGACAAAGTATGTAAAAATTGCCCTTTGATGATTAAAGGTCACTGTTTTTCAGTCGATCTCATGCTATTTCCATTTGATGAGTTTGATGTGATTCTTGGTATGGATTGGTTAAATGCGCATGATGTGATAGTGAATTGTGGAAAGAAATGCATTGAGTTGAAATGCAAAAATAATGATATTATTCGGGTTAATTCAGATGAGTCAGATAGTTCTCTTGCCATGATTTCTATTATGTCTGCTCAGAAATGTTTAAGAAAAAGGTATGAAGCTTATCTTGCTTTTGTATTGAATACTAAAGATCCAGAGTTGAAAATTGAATCAGTGCCAGTAGTTTGTGAGTTTTTTGATGTGTTTCAGGAAGAATTGTCAGGTTTGCCTCCTATTAGAGAAGTTGAGTTTGGTATTAAGTTAGTTCTAGGTACCACCCCCATTTCTATTTCTCCTTATAGAATGGCCCCGTTGGAATTAAAATAATTGAAAGCTCAGTTGCAGGAATTAACTGATCAAGTTTTTAAAAGGCCTAGTTGTTCTCCGTGGGGCGCACCAGTGCTTTTTGGGAAAACCAAAGACGATTCGATGAGGTTGTGTATAGATTATTGACAGCTTAACAAAGTAACTATAAAGAATAAATATCCACTACCTAGAATTGATGATCTGTTTGTCCAATTGAAGGGAGCCACTGTGTTCTCCAAGATAGATTTGAGATCTGGTTACTATCAGTTGCGGGTTAAAGAGTTAGATGTTCTGAATACTACTTTTTGGACTAGGTATGGTCACTATGAGTTTCTTGTGATGACATTTGGTTTAACTAATCTCCTGCCATATTCATGGATTTTATGAACAGAATCTTTTGACCTTATTTGGACAAGTTTGCAGTTGTACTTATTGATGATATTCTGATTTATTCTTCTGATGAGATTGAACATGCCGAACATTTGAGAACAATTTCACAGATTTTGAGAGATAATCAGTTGTATGCCAAGTTTAGCAAAAGTGAATTTTGGCTTCGAGAAGTCAGATTCCTTGGACACATTGTCTCAGGTGATGGTATTAAAGTTGATCCAAGTAAAATTTCTGCAATTATTTAGTGGAAACCACCCAGAAATGTGTCAGAGGTTAGAAGTTTTCTTGAATTAGCTAGTTATTCCAGACGATTTGTAAAGGGATTGTCCATGATAACTACATTGTTAACAAGGTTGTTGCAGAAAGATGTCAAGTTTGAATGGACTGAGAAGTGCCAGTAGAGTTTTGACAAGTTAAAGGCATTGTTGACTGAAGCTCCTGTTTTAGTATAGCCAGAACATAGTAAAGAATTTGTGATTTACAGTGATGCATCCTTGAATGGATTAGGTTGTATACTTATGTAGGAAGGTAAAGTAATAACATATGCTTCCAGACAGTTAAAGCCATATGAGAAAAACTACCCGACGCACGATTTAGAGCTAGCTGCCATTGTATTTGCGTTGAAGATCTGGAGACATCACTTGTATGGTAAGAAGTGTTGAATATTCACTGACCATAAAAGTTTGAAATACTTGATGACTTAGAAAGATTTGAACTTGAGGCAAAGAAGATGGCTAGAGTTGATTAAAGATTATGAGCTAGTGGTCAACTATCACCCGGGTAAGGCAAACACTGTTGCTGATGCCATGAGTAGAAAGTCTTTATTTACATTGAGAACTTTGAATGTAACACCCCGTACCCGAGACCGTTACCGGAGTCGAACGCGAGGTGCTAACAGACTTAATTACTTTGTTTTCACAGTCCATTAAAAAAAAGAATTCCAGACAAGCTGGCTAACCGCATCACTGTCGCCTTAAAAATCATATCTCGAGTTCAAAAACTCAAAAACTGATTCCGTAAATTTTCTCCGAAATTAGACTCATATATCCATCTGTGGATTTATTTCTATAATTTTTGGTTGGGCCAATTGGTACAGTTTATTAGTTAAAGTCTCCCCTGATTCTGGGTTCGACTACTCTGACCTCGGATTACTAGGGGACATTTCTTACACGCTTTGTCGACAAGCACGTAACGACCCAAGGGATTTGACACCCGAATTACGAACTCAGTAGACTCAATAGGTAGAGTCTTACTGGATGCTAAGGTTTCACATATGTAAGAATGAGTAGAACCGGGGTCAATCAAAGCAATTACATTAGTATCAAAGAGAGTAAAAGTACCGGTAATAACATCAGGCGAAGAAGCATCCTCGCGGGCACGTATAGCGTAAGCTCTAGCAGGCGAACGAGCCTCGGATCTGGTCGTAGCATCTCTAGATCCTCTCTGACCACCACTAGCATTGCCCGTATTTCTAGATGGTCTACCTTGAGCAGTGGTAGCACCCGGTTTCCCACTCTGATTTACATTCTGTTCAGACAACCTCGGGCAATCTTTAATAAAGTGGTCAACTGATCCGCACTTGTAACAGGAGCGGTCATGGGATCTACAACTCCCCGAATGCCATTTACCGCAATATCGGCATTCCGTTCTGTCTCGACGTTCATTCCCAACACTGGCGACCGAAGTGCCTCGTGTACCCACAGGGGGTCGATCACGATCTCGTCTAAAAAGGCCCGAAGTGCCTCTGGACCGGCCCACATCATCTCGAAATTTCTTCGATGCCTGTTGAAGAGACTTTCCCGAGGATCTTTTACGAAACTCTCCAGTTCTCACATCGACTTTTTGTTTTTCTTTTCTAAGCTCTTCGGCTTTACAAGCTCGCTCGACAAGTACTACGAACTCTCGTATTTCAAGAATGGCAACGAACATTTTTATATCTTCATTCAGCCCATCCTCGAAGCGTTTACACATGATAGCCTCGGACGAAACACATTCCCGAGCGTATCTACTAAGTCTAACAAATTTTCGCTCGTAATCAGTAACTGACATAGAACCTTGTTTAAGCTCAAGAAATTCCTTCCGTTTTTGATCAACAAATCTCTGACTGATATACTTTTTCCGAAATTCAGTTTGGAAAAACTCCCAAGTTACTTGCTCTCGGGGCACAACAGAAGTTAGAGTACTCCACCAATAGTAGGCAGAATCGCGTAGCAAGGAGATAGTACACTTTAGGCATTCATCGGGTGTACAAGATAGCTCATCGAGTACCCGGATAGTGTTGTCCAACCAAAATTCAGCTTGCTCGGCATCGTCGCTATCCGTAGCCTTAAATTCAGTAGCCCCATGTTTTTGGATTCTGTCAACTGGGGGCTTATTTGACCTTATTTGGTCAGTTACCGGAGGTATTGTAGGTGCGGGGGTGGTATTTGTCGGGAATGGAGGTTGTGGAACAGCCGTATTAGTTCGAATGTATTGGTTGAACCAATCATTCATCACGCTATAGAAAGCTTGTCTAGCTTCATCATTCGGGTTACTAGCATTAGGTTGAGAGTCCGCCGGCGCTGTCCCTTGTGCGGGAGCAGGCGCTACACTCTCAAGATCATCAGCTACCGCTCGGTCGGGATCGGGATCCATTACTATAAATAAACACATTTGCAAATGTCAGAAATATCCACACTATCAAATAATCACATAAAATGGCATGTATAGCTAGACCCAACGCATTACGGTAGTCCTAGAATCGACTAAACCTGGCTCTGATACCAATAAAATTGTAACACCCCGTACCCGAGACCGTTGCCGGAGTCGAACGCGAGGTGCTAACAGACTTAATTACTTTGTTTTCACAGTCCATTAAAAAAAAGAATTCCAGACAAGCTGGCTAACCGCGTCACTGTCGTCTTAAAAATCATATCTCGAGTTCAAAAACTCAAAAACTGATTCTGTAAATTTTCTCCGAAATTAGACTCATATATCCATCTATGGATTTATTTCTATAATTTTTGGTTGGGCCAATTGGTACAGTTTATTAGTTAAAGTCTCCCCTGATTCTGGGTTCGACTACTCTGACCTTCATGTATTCTGACTTGGATATCTCCCTGTACAGAGCTTCAATACTCATGCCGTTTGTTTCTATAGAAACTAGACTCAGAGAGGAATCCATACATATAAGGCATGGCTTCTAACTATCTCTGGATAATTTATGGTGAATTATCAAAGTCGAAACAGGAGATCCAGAAACCGTTCTGGCCCTGTTTCACGAGAACTTTAATATCTCTTAATATACTGTTCATATGATTGTTTCGTTACTTTCATATGAAAATAGATTCATCAAGGTTCGATTACATAATTTATTCACTATTTAATTCCATTCCTACAATTTTTTGTGATTTTTCGAATCCACACCACTGCTGCTGTCAGCAGCTGTTTTCAATGTAAACTTTACCTATTTCGTGGTTACCATGGACCAACTAGGGTTTTGTCATACATAGGTCCACATATGATCATATTTAGCCATTCCAATGGCTGATCATTTGCCCAACACTTCCATTCCAAACCATAGTCACATCATGAAACCATATATACATACATAAACACAAATGGTCTAATGCCATACTCCACTTCTACAAGCCATTTTCGCATGGCTGTACACACGTACATCACAAAAAGTGCTTAAAACAACAAGGGGTAGTCCTATACATGCCATATCCAGAGTTCAACTAAAAGAGTACCAAAAGAGCTTTGATAGTGTGGATGACTTCGACTTCGATGATCCCGAATCCGATAGCTAACGAACAAAATCTATAAAACAGAGAGCCAAAGCAACGGGGTAAGCATTTTAAAGCTTAGTAAGTTTCAAGTAATGAAATCGGCTTTGACTAAAGTACATTCACATAGCTAAATGAATCACTTTATTAATTCACATTCTCATAATCATACTTACTTCACACTTCATCAACATATACACACACAAGGTATCAACCTATCTAAAAGCCGAAAGTTCGTTAGTCGATTGAACAATACTATTTAAAACGAATCGACTTTTCCGAAGCACATGCAAACATACCTTATCGTTTGGGTTTGTCGAGCGTATTAATTGAATTTATTACAGCACAAAACGCTCACATTCAAACCCAAGTTTCTTCGGAATTTAGCCGGATATAACCACAAGCACAATTGCCTTCGGGTCTTAACCCGGGTATAGCAACTCGCACGAATGCCTTCGGGTCTTAGCCCGGATATATCAACTTGCACAATTGCCTTCGGGTCTTAGCCCGGATATATCAACTCGCACAAATGCCTTCGGGTCTTAGCCCGGATATATGTCAACTCGCACAAATGCCTTCGGGTCTTAGCCCGGATATATCAACTCGCACAAATGCCTTCGGGTCTTAGCCCGGATATATCAACTTGCACAAATGCCTTCGGGTCTTAGCCCGGATGTATTCAAATGCTCATGCACACATATATCAATAATCATAACACATCCATATCTTATTTTCGTTACTAAGGCTCAAACACAAAACATTTATTAAACCTTTCCAATTTCGGCTCAATAGCCACACACAAAGAGCATGATTTCGATTGGCTTTATAACATAGTCTCTATGCACATTCGACTATCCGTCATAGTATGACTAATCATTTCAATATAATTCAAGTAGGATCATTACTCGAAGACTTACCTCGGATGTTGTCGAACGACTTCAATGGCTATTCAATTACTTTTTCCTTCCCTTTATCGGATTTAGTTCCCCTTTAGTCTTGAGCTTAAGTTCAACAAATTTTAAAATAGTCATTAATCGACTATTCAAGTATTACTTTCAGAATAATATATATATTGATTCGACTTTCACACACATAGATTATAGTAAGCTTTATAAAAATCAATAAATAATTCATTAGCAAATTTTCATTAATGTTTACAACATAATCACATATTCACTACGAGCTGTTTTCCTGAGCAGCAGTCACTAAATTATTTATAACTGGAGCTACAAAACTCCAAATCACTTGCCGTTAATTTTCCCTGAATATAGACTTGTATATCTTTCATCCATAAAATTTTCAGAATTTTAGGCTTGGCCAATAAATACCAGATTTTTCTTAAAGTTTCCCCTGTTTCACTGTTTGACTAATCTGAGCACTCTTCACTACGAATCAAATTTCTCATTTTACAGAATTCAAAATGTGTTGTATTTGATTTCATTTGAAACTAGACTCATTAAGGAGTTTAAGCATATAAAGTTTATCTTATAATCATTTTTGTACAATTTATAATGATTTTCTAAAAACAGAACAGGGAATCTAGTAGTCATTTTGACTCAGCCCCACAATACTTCAAATATCTCAAGATCGGTAACTCTTTTGTTTTTATAGTTTCTTTTGTAAGAAAATAGACTCTTCAAGCTTTAATGACATAATTTACTCAGCTTCTAATTCAACTCCTACAAATTATGGCGATTTTCCAAAATCACCTTACTGCTGCTGTCCCCAAGCAGATTATTACCAAATCAAATACTAACATTTGCATTTCACCTTAATAGCTAGCTTAGCAAACCTTAATTTAACATATAATTGTTCATAACACAATTAAAGCATCCTCTCCATTCCATCAATTCAAAACACATACATTGCCCAATAGTATCCAAAATCATATTCGGCCTTAGTACACATCTTGTTAGCCGATTTTTCTCCATTTAGCAACTAATGCACATATGTGCTCATTTGTTAGACTCTACTTCACCTAACTACCATTTTCTTTTTCATCCAAATAACATGAACAACAACCATTTCTTGAACATTTTCTCTTCAACAATTCTTCATAAAACATAAAAACTATAACCCAATCTCATCCTTTAATAACTAAAACCGAATGCTCAAGACACCACACCATTTCAAATTTTGGTCATGGGTTAAGCAAGGAACTTGATGACTAACAAAAAAAAATGCTAAAAATCCAAGAATCATCCTTGAACTTACCTTGATTTAGCTAACCACCATAGCTGAATTTTTTCAAAGCTTTTCTCTTCTAGGTACGGCAATGAGGAGCAAGGATGGAGAAACTTTGGTTTCTCCTCCTATTAACTAGTATTTTATTAACCTTATTCCTTATTTTATTTTTTTATAACATACCTCACTAAGCCAACATGTTCCCAACATGTTTCCACCCATAGCATGGCCAACCACTAGCTCAAATTTTGGGTAATTTGACATGCAAACCCATCATTTTCATAACATGCATTAATAGACCATTTTAAATTAGCCTATCATATTTTCACCATGTCTCATATCGATCCCTATTTAATAATTTCTCATGCAATTGGCAAAATTGGAGAATGAAACTTCCACATACTCATGTACACACATAATAAGCATAGAATATGGAAATTAATTATTTTTATGACTCGGTTTTGTGGTCCCGAAACCACTTCCCGACTAGGGTCAATTTTGGGCTGTCACATTGAATACTAGTTTGGCTTTATCAGATGACGATTCTATTTTAGCTGAGTTGAGAGCAAATCCGATATTTCTTGAAGAAATCTGTAAAGCTCAGAAAGATGACAGTGAGTTGCAAGCTAAAAGAGCTCAGTGCGAGTCAGGTGTAGAGTTTGATTTTCAGATTGGTTCTGATGGTTGTTTGATGTTTAAAAATCAGATATGTGTAGCGAAGAATGATGAGCTTATTCGAAATATCTTACAGGAAGAACATCGTAGTTCTTTGTCTATTCACCCAGGTAGTACAAAGATGTATAATGATTTGAAGAAAACGTACTGGTGGGCAGGAATGAAAAGAGATATTTTAGAATTTGTTTCTAGATGCATGATTTGTCAGTAGTTAAAGGCCAAACATCAGGTACCTTCAGGTTTATTGCAACCTGTGTTAGTTACTAAGTGAAAATGAGACCGAGTTACCATGGATTTTGTGATAGGGTTGTCGTTGACGCTGAGAAAGAAAGATGCAGTATGGGTTGTTATTGATAAGCTAACGAAGTCAGCTCATTTTATCCCAGTTCATATGGATTATGCACTTGACAAGTTAGTCGAGTCGTATATTTCAGAGATAGTTAGACCACATAGAGATATAAAGGACATGTCATTAGGGTTTTTATGTTTCGAGTGCTAGTCTTGAATGTCCTACCGATGGCTGAGGTTCTGCATTTGTTGCGAATACTCTACAACTCATGTTAGCAGCATCTTGTAACTTACATTTCGACCCATAGCTCGTGTGAGCAGACCCGTTTCACAGCTCATGTGAGCAATGATGTAATGGAAAAGGAAAAGGAAATGTTACAATTATATGTTTAGCGCACTTCGTGTAAGCTTTCCCACGTATCTGATGTTATTCTAAATAGTTCAACTGGAATAAGAAGGAAAGGAACGATAAGTGTTCAAATGAACTATATCATGAAATTATGAAAAGGATTGAAATGGAAAGTTTCAATGAAAGTATGTTATGTTTATGAAAATGATGCATTCAAAGGAAGCATGTTCATGTACAAATAGCTTACCTTATGTTAATTCAAGTGAATTATATTTGAATGTTTTAACATGTGTTGTTGTTGATACTTAGTCTTGTTCCAAGCTTATGGTTGGATTATAGTATGCTTAATCTTATTGTTAAATAATGAAATGGTAAGTTATGTTTCATGTTTTACGAACTTACTAAACATTATGTGCTTACGTAGTTTTCTTTTCTATGTTTTATAGATAATTGGAAACTCAATCAGTTTGGAAGCTTGTCAGAGATTTATCACACTATTCAACAATTATATCAGTAGTTTTTGATGTTTTGGCCAAGGTTATAATGGCATGTATAGTTGGACTTGTGTTTAATGTTAGTTGAATGTTGGTTGATGATTTTGGTATGTATATGTTGTTTTGGCACCATGTGATGTTGGTGTGTTTGTGTTATTTTCGTACATTTGATTCCTAATTAGTATGTGTTAATGTAGATATGCTTTGATGCATGTTTCAATATGGTCAAGATACGGTATGTTTTGGAAAGGTATTGGACTTGACATACATGATTGAAATGTGCTATGTATAAATGTTTAGGTAAGATTTGAATGAATGCATTTGAGATGCCTTGTATGACATATTGGTTGAATGGAATTAGTTTTTTAAATTGGTCATTTCATGCATGTTATGGTATGGTTTTGATGCTTTGGTCATGTGAACAAAATGCTTTTAGGTACATGCTTAATTTGGTGCTGGAAATGGCTTAATTTTTGCCAATTTCATGCCCATTTGGCTTGAGATATAGGCGTGTGACTCAGCCGTGTGTGACACATGGCCTGGAGACACGGCCTTGTGTCCCTGTAAGTGTTAAGGCATGTAAGTTAGGCTGTTACAAAGCCTAGCACACGACCTGGGACACAGGCATGTGGAGCTATTTCGAGAGTTACACGGCCTAGCACACGGGTGTGTGGCTTGGCCGTGTAAGCCAACTCAGAGAGTTACACGGGCACAGACACAGGCTAGGACATGGCCGTGTGTCCTTATTTCGAAAGTTACACGGCCTAAGACATGCGCATGTGTCTCAGTCGTGTGAGTCACATGGCATGGCCATACGACCATGTGACCAGTGCAGTTCAATTTTTCCAACTTTTTCCTAAATGCTCCAAATGTTTCCAATTTAGTCCCGAATTGTTTCTAAAGTGTTTTTAAGGCCTCGAAGGCTCAACTAGGGGATGATATGCATGGAAATGACTGATTTATGTTATGTTTATGTTAATGTATGAGATGTATGTTTTAAAGTTACATTTTTATGGTAATGCTTTGTAACCCTATTTCGGCGACTGATATGGGTTATGGGTGTTACAGGAAGACAAAAGACTAAAGAAAAGGGGTGGTGGTTCCTTTTTTTCAAGTTGAGAGAAAATAGATGTGAAAGAAATGAAAAAATGGGAATAGGAGAGAATGAAGGAGGTAGGGACGATAATGGGAGTGGTAAGCTTGGTCAATTGTGACTAGGTTCATTGAATCACAACAAATAGGCAAGAAGGGAGGTTTTGGCAAGGGAGGGAGACATGGAGTAAAAAGGGGATCATGTTCTCCAACTTAAGGTAAGTTTGACTCATAAAAGGAGAATGGAATCAACCTATTTGAGGCAACTAAGAGAGGTGGACGACAAGCTTTAAGTGCACATGGAAAAAGTGTTCAAAAATTTTAATAAAAATAAGGGAGTAAAGGGATTCAAACTAGAGACCTATTTGAAAACTTAAGAGCTTCCTAACACTAGGCTACACACTTCATTATTTTTTATTTTTGCACTACAAATCAAAATATGGGATGTGACAGTAGAAGTTTATTTCCATTATAAAAAAGATATCCTAATTCAACTAGGATATAAGGGGCGGCAAACCTAGTTAATAATACCAGGGTTTTCTCATCCCACCTTGTTACATGATAAGCTTTTTGAGCATCTCTTATATCGAGCCCAATTACTAGAACTTTCCAGACTTTTTGACCCAATACTTTGTTATTTGACCCAACCCGATTATGTTTTTCTATTTCCCAAAATAAATTTCAATATATACATATTAAATAATTTTCTTAACTCAATTTTACCCCAGTAAAATTTTTACGATTTTACTCCCGATAAAATTTTGACAATTTTACCCCTGGTAAAAATTTGAGAAAATTCGTACAATATTTCACAATTCAATATGTTCACTATGACCGAATGGTTTATATTCAGTTTTGATCTTCAAAATAGCTCAAAAACATAAACTCATTTTTGCGGTCATTTTTAAGTAATCTATATAGAATTACAAATCGATCATTTTAATTTTCATTTTTGGAAACCTACATTCATTTCCAAATTATTTTATTTCTCCATTTTAAAGAAAACCATAATCATTCCTGAATGTTTCCAGTTTCTCTTTTTCTATTCATTTTGTTCATTTCTATTCAAACACACAATTCATTTCTGGTTTCAACGAGCTAATGGAGTGACCGATTAGACACATATATTTGAGGCTCAAATGATTTATAATTAAGTTTTGGCTTTTCTCCTATTAATTATAAACTCGTTTAGTCATTAAGTCTTTCCACTATAGTATTGTGACTGAGCTCTCCCCAATGACATACCATTAGTAAAGCAACTGCTCTGTGCTCGTCCAATGACCTTGCCATCAGTGTGTTACCCTCATAGGTTATCCTTGGCCTCTTTGGGATAATATTTGTTCTCCCAATATGATCATATTTTATCTCATGGTAACCATTACATCTTCCTTCATGAAAAGTCAATTACAATTGACTAGTAATTAATTCATTCATCACAAAGATGAAAGACCCATGGCCATGTTTACTTTTCATCAACCATGTAATGCCAATGAGAGAATATCATTTACCCATGTCTCGGGCTATGACTTCCACTATTGTGAATGAAATTGAATACTGCAAAAGTTGTACACCGAACACACCAGCTTTCAGTTCCTTATCTATTTGAACTCAGGCTTTTACTTACATCAAAGTGTATGATTCACACATGCATAGTCCGCCACCCACTCACGATTTTGTTATTTCATACTATGAACGTCTCAAGTGAATAAATCCACACTATGTCTACGATTTTGGGGCCTGACACACTTTAGGAATGCACTTTAGGTGCTTAAACTATTTTTGCACTTTAGGAGCTTGAAATCAAGCATTTTCATTAGGTATTAAGTATGTTTTTGTAAGTTTTTGTTCAGTTAATAAAATGTGCAAATTGAGTCTTGACCTTAGGGGGCCAAATGATGCCTAAGGGTGAGCTAATGACCTTTGTAAGTGTGTAGGACGCCATTACAAGGAGTAATAAATCAATATTGGTTGTTATGTCGCAACACGAAATGTTTGATGTCGCAACATATGGAGCAGAATAGAGAAATCATGAAACTGCCTTCGATGTTGCAACATAGACTAAGGCTGTCGCGACATACCCCTGAAGATATCCAAAGAGGAGTACACTAAATGTTATGTCACGACATAGGACTAGGTGTGTAACACCCCTTACCCATATTCGACACCAGAATAGGGTAAGAGGCATTACCAGAACACATACACTTGTAAACGTATTGAACCGAGTAATGAAATTTAATCTAAATTAAAATTTTCAAATTATTAACATACTTTTATAATTCTTCACTATATATCCTCAAAATATTATATTCATAATAAATAGGGCCTACTAGACTCGATACATACTCATTCAATTCAATGTTTCATTTCCTTTTCATTCATTCCACAATTTCTCATGCTTACAATTCAAATCATATCACTACCAATTTCCTTTTAATTCACTTACCATTCAATATCATTAAGATCAATATTAAACCATATTTACCATTTAACTCAATGTTTATCGATTATACCATTCATTAACACATTTATGAAATTCTCAATTTTGCAATGAAAATATCATTTTAGCTTAAATAACAACATCAATTCAACTCATCATCCTCTTTTTTCGTCATTTTACACTTAAAGTATGAACTTATTATTTCATTACCTTTCCACACTCGTTTCCTATGCTTATCACACAAGACATAAACATATCATTCAACAATAGTTGCAAGCTAGTGCATTGAAACATAATTCTTTTTGGAACTAACCACATGATAAACCATTTCACTAGAGATTACATAATTTAAACATTACCTCCCCTTTCACGATCACAAGCATATTTCCATTTAGGCACTTACTATTTTGATGCATAACTTATAGATTTAACGTGGCATAATCCCGCCACAACATGGCCAAAGCCTAAGCATGTATACCAAATATGCCAGCCAAATAAACATATAACATAAGCATTATAAGCATGAATGAGCACAATATTTATTCATGTATCAAACTTACTAACATGTGTTAACTCAATACCCATTCATGACATTACTTCATTCCAAATCATATACCAAATATACCATACACACATACTATGAAACTTTATTTTCCCACATGAGCTTAAACCATGACAAATAATGCACAAATATATGCGTCATTTCTATTTCATCATTTATCAATTATAATCGAGCGTATTACCAATTATACAGAAATCATTCATATATTTCCCAATTTTTCCCCCACCTCCTCTCCATTCCTCATCCTTAATGTTTATAACACACTTAAACAACAATATACATACTTTCACTATTTCCCCATATGTAAATTCAAGCTGACTGTCTGAGTCAGAGTCAATTATTTATTTATATCTCGAGCTACAGAGCTCCAAATTAAGATTCATTAATTTCCCCCGCAACTAGACTCACATATCTTCTTACCATAAAATTTTCAAAATTTTTGGCCTAGCCAATAAGTACAGTTTATTCTTTAAAGTTTCCCATATTTCACTATTTGGTAGTTCTGACCCCTCTTCACTAAAAATTAAATATCTCATTGTACAGAATTTAGATAATATTCTAGTTCATTTATTTTGAAAATAGACTCATTTATAATTCTAAAAATATAAAGTTCAGACCATAATTATTTTTTTAAAATTTATAACAATTTTCCAAAGTTAGAACAGGGGATTCCGAAATCATTCTGCCCCTATCTCACTAAAATTCAAATATCTGAAAATATATAACTCTTTTACTTACTTTGTTTCCTTTATGTGAAAATATACTCATTTAGCTTTAATTCTACATCTCATTGAGATTCTAATTCAATTTCCACTATTTTTAGTGTTTTTTCAAAGTCACACAACTGTTGCTGTCCTAAACTGTTTTGTTGTTAAATTTACTCTTTCATAATTTTATTACTTCATTTCGTTGTACCAAAGGGTCGATTACATATCGAACACATTGTTCATCACATGGTCTTATTCGATTACACTTAATCGTTACGTAATCACATGTATTTTCACTTAGCCAATTTCCTGATAATCACTTCAGAATAATAATCGTTACATGGTGGATAAGCACATAGCACCATCCTTATAATCAATTATATTTGGTGGAATCAGCATATAGCAACCACCTTTATTTTCAATGATTTCCGGTGGAGTCAACACATAGCAACCACCTTTATAATCAATGATACTCAGTACACGTAGTAGCCTACACATAGTACTACACACGTGACCATTACTATCACTTTCACATAGTGGCCTACACATAGTCCGTGCCACACATGTGATCATTACTGTCACTTCATTCGTATCTTTTCTATTTCGGAGGTTCAACCGAGAAATTTTTCACTTTTTCTCACTTTTCTTTTTCACTGATCAAAGTCAATTTCTCATCTTTCTTAATTTATAATCACAAATTAAACTTATAAACACTCACATTATTTAATCTAGTCCGAAAATCACACTTTGGAAAAATTACATTTTTGCCCCTAGAGTTTTACAAAATTATGATTTTTCCCATAGGCTCGTAAAATAATTTTTATTCAATTTCCTTGCATTTTAGGCCTAGCCGAACCATTTTCATAACTATAGTAGTCCACAATACTCACTTATTCACACACTTGTGATATATTTTATAATTTTTATAAATTAATCATTTTAGGCATTTTCATCGAAAATCACATAGTAAAAGACGTTCATCACACCCCAAACATTCATATTCTTCCATAAAACATCAAAATACATGCATAAAATTCATGGGTAAATTTTTAAACACAAACCCTAGTTCAAAATAATGGTAAAAATAGCAGATCTTGTTACGAGGATTTCAAAAACGTAAAAATCATTAAAAACGAGGCTAGAACGGACTTACAATCAATCTTGGAAGCTTGAAAACCCTAGTCATGGTTTCTTAATGCAAAATTAGGCTACAACTTGAAGATGGACAAAAATCGGCTTTTAATTTTGTTTTTAATTCATTTTAATAACTAAATGACCAAAATACCCTTAATGAAAAACTTTGGAAACATGCCTAACCATGTCTATTTTTGTCCACCAAATTAACCAATGGTCTAATTACCATATAAGAACATCCAATTTAAAATTTCATAACAATTGGACAGTTCTAACATGTAGAACTCAACTTTTATACTTTTTACAATTTAGTCCTTTTTATTAAATTGAGTGCCCGAACGTCAAAATTTTTTAACAGAATTTTCACAAAATCATTTTGTGAAATTATAGACCAAAAAAATATAATAAAAATATTTTTTTTCCTATTTGAATTTGTAGTCCCGAAACCACTGTTCTGACTAGGCCCAAAATCGGGCTGTTACAACTCTCCCCCCTTTAGGGATTTTCGTCCCCGAAAATCTTACCAGAAGTAGTTACTTTCAACTCTCATGAAACACTTTCACTAAATTTCCAGAATCACTAATAAATTTAATCTCGTATATCTCTTTTCAATAAATATATCTCTATATCATACTTTCTGAAATATATATTTTTCTTCATTTCGACTATTTGTCTTCACACTCGTGAATGCACATGCTTAAATACATACAAGTCAAATCACATCTCGATAAATTAGTTCACTTTAATAAAACAATTGAGTTGATTTCAATTATCGAACATTAACATATCAAAGTACTATTTTCTTCATACTGAGAATATAGCTTAAACACACAATCTTTCAGCATTCTTTTAACATTCAAATCAAAGATCTTTTAAACCGTATTAGATTGAGGAAACAAATATTCTGATCGAATTCATTAAATTTAATCAAATTTACCTGAGGAAAATTACATCATACAATTTTGAGCTTGGACTCTCATTATTTATACCCTTGCTGATGACAATTTCCTTACACGAAAACCGGGGAAATCCAAAAGAGAACAATACTTACCAGCTCTGGAATTTCATCATAGCAAGGATAATACACTTTCTAAATATGCATATAAAATAGAACAATAATCAGTCATAAACCAACCAGACCAACAGAGCTTTCGTCTGTCATCACAAACCTTACATTATTCCATTCACTAACAAAAATCAATTCAGAAGAACTTCCAATTAATACATACATTCTTTCGGTATCATACCTGAATATTTATCTCATCAAATTTAACTTCTTCTTTAACCGTGACATTACATAATTTGTATAATGTTTAAAACAATCTGATATTTCTTTTAAAACTAAGTTCATTTGTTACACTATACTCAACTCTGTTTGCATTACTAATTATTTAACCACTGAACTCTTTAGTTGACATTTATGAGCTTATTCAACATGATTCTCGTAAAAATTTCATCATAAAGCAATACTGATAAGCGGGTGATGGTGAGGTCGTAAAGCCTCTAACTTACTCCCATAAATACATATATATATGACTTAGCATTCATCATCAATGTAATACCATCATAACCACATAGTTCATTCGAAGCAAATGAACACATCAATTTATTACGAATGTTTTCTGTCACCAACAATTTCACACAATGGATTTACTTACTCGAGCTCAATATTAATATCTAATTAATTTCAAATACTTGGCTTCCATTTTACTTACCGACATTTGTCAAATTAGTGAATATCTTACAGAATTAAGTACTTCATTTTCACGTTGCCATAGTATAACTATGGTCTTGCACATCACCACATATCACACATCGAAGCCATAGCCCAGCTATGGTCTTACACGGAAACACATAATCACATTTTCACATGTTGTCATGGTCAAATCATGGTCTTTTTCGTCAATTTATCACATATCACTGAACGAAAGTACTCATTCCTGCGTTCTACTCAATTTGATCTTCCAATTCAATTTTCATACTATTATAATATTCATGGTTCAATAATAAAGACATGAAACAAAACATCATATTATTTCTAATTTAACAATTAAACGTAAGATTCTATCATATAAATATACTGATTACACTTATTCAAGCAAGTGTACATAAACAGACATTCCATCTATTTGTGTATATCTGATTACCATATTACTTAATTAAATATGTTGAGCACATAACATCATATGAATTCCAAGCAAACACGGATGGGCTTATCACCATATAAACTTTCATTTTATTCTACGTTTCTGCATTTCTCAACTCATGGTTATCTCATTTCGTACATTAACACATACTTATCATGAACTTCTATTCATACCTTACTAAATTTCGTTTCTTCACAAACACATTTCAATCACATCAATATAAATTTTCAGCATTATTGAAATCAGCTCGGTTAGAAGTCATCTCTGTCTTAACAAAACAATTTCATTAGAGTTTGAAGATATTACACTATCACAAGCAATAATTTACCATGTATAGCTAAACTCACATACGCTATGTTAGTCTGAGAACCGACTAAACCATAGCTCTGACACCACTAAATGTAACACCCTTTACCTGAATTCGACACCAGAATAGGGTACGAGGCATTACCAGAACAGATACACTTGTAAATGTATTGAACCGAGTTATAAAATTTCATCCAAATTAAAATTTTCAAATTATTAACATACTTTTATAATTCTTCACTATATATCCTCAAAATATTATATTCATAATAAATAGGGTCTACTAGACCCGATACATACTCATGCAATTCAATGCTTCATTTCATTTTCATTCATTTCACAATTTCTCATGCTTACAATTCAAATCATATCACTAGCAATTTCCTTTTAATTCACTTACAATTCAATATCATTAAGATCAATACTAATACGTATTTACCATCTAACTCAATGTTTATCGATTATACCATTCATTAACACATTTATGAAATTCTCAATTTTGCAATGAAAATATCATTTTAGCTTAAATAACAATATCAATTCAACTCATCATCTTCTTTTTTCGTCATTTTACAATTCAAGTATGAACTTATAATTTAATTACCTTTCCACACCCGTTTCCTATGCTTATCACACAAGACATAAACATATCATTCAACCATAGTTGCAAGCTAGTGCATTGAAACATAATTCTTTTTTGAAGTAACCACATGATAAACCATTTCACTAGAGATTACATAATTTAAACATTACCTCCCCTTTCATGATCACAAGCATATTTCCATCTAGGCACTTACTATTTCGATGCATAACTTATAAATTTAATATGGCATAATCCCGCCACAACTTGGCCAAAGCCTAAGCATGTATACCAAATATGCCAGTCAAATAAACATATAACATAAGCATTATAAGTATGGATGAGCACAATATTTATTCATGTATCAAACTTACTAACATGTGTTAACTCAATACCCATTCATGACATTACTTCATTCCAAATCATATACCAAATATACCATACACACATACTATGAAACTTTATTTCCCACATGAGCTTAAACCATGACAAATAATGCACATATATGCGTCATTTCTATTTCATCGTTTATCAATTCTAATCGAGCATATTACCAATTATACAGAAATCATTCATATATTTCCCAATTTTTCCTCCATCTCCTCTCCATTCCTCATCCTTAATGTGTATAACACACTTAAACAACATTATACATACTTTCACTATTTTCCCATATGTAAATTCAAGCTGACTGTCTGAGTCAGAGTCAATGATTTATTTATATCTCGAGCTATAGAGCTCCAAATTAAAAGTCATTAATTTTCTCTGGAACTAGGCTCACACATCTTCTTACCTTAAAATTTTCAGAATTTTTGTCTTAGCCAATAAGTACAATTTATTCTTTAAAGTTTTCCCTATTTCACTATTTGACAATTCTAACCCTTCTTCTCTAAAAATTAAATATCTCATTGTACAGAATTTATATAATGTTGTAGTTTGTTTCTTTTGAAAACAGACTCATTCTAGATTCTAAAAATATAAATGTTAGACCATAATTTATTTTGTACAATTTTTAACAATTTTTCAAAGTTAGAACAGGGGATTCCAAAATCATTCTGACCCTATCTAACTAAAATTCAAATATCTCAAAATATATAACTTTTTTCTTACTTTGTTTCCTCTATGTGAAAATAGACTCATTCAGCTTTAATTCCAAATCTCATTCAGCTTCTAATTAAAGTTCCACTATTTTTTGTGATTTTTCAAATTTACATAACTGTTGCTGTCCTAAATTGTTTTGTTGTTAAATTTACTCTTTCATAATTTCATTACTTCATTTCATTCTACCAAAGGGTCGATTAAATATCGAGCACATTGTTCATCACATGGTATTATTCGATTACACTTAATCGTTATGTGATCACATTTATTTTCACATAGCCAATTTCTTGATGATCACTTCGGAATAATAACCGTTACACGGTGGATCAGCACATTGCCACCCTTATAATCAATTATATTCGTTGGAATCAACATATAGCAACCACATTTATTTTCAATGATTTCCGGTGCAGTCAACATATAGCAACCACCTTTATAATCAATGGTACCCGGTGGAATCAACACATAGCAACCACCTTTATAATCAATGGTACCAGGTGGAATCAACACATAGCAACCACCTTTATAATCAATGATACTCAGTACACGTAGTAGCCTACACATAGTACTACACACGTGACCATTACTATCACTTTCACATAGTGGCCTGCACACAGTCCGTGCCACACATGTGATCATTACTATCACTTCATTCGTATCTTTTCCATTCCGGAGGTTCAACCGGGAAATTTTTCACTTTTTCTCAATTTTCTTTTTCACTGATCAAAGTCAATTTCTCGTATTTCTTGATTTATAATCACACATTAAACTTAAAAACACTCACATTATTCAATCTAGTCCAAAAATCACACTTTGGAAAAGTTACATTTTTGCCCCTAGAGTTCACAAAATTATGAATTTGCCCCTAGGCTCGTAAAATAATTTTTACTCAATTTCCTTGCATTTTAGGCCTAGCCAAACCATTTTAATAACTATAGTAGTCCACAATACCCACTTATTCACACACTTGTGACATCTTTTATAACTTTTACAAATTAATCCTTTTAGGCATTTTCATCGAAAATCACTTAGTAAAAGACGTTCATCACACCCCAAACATTCATATTCTTCCACAAAACATCAAAATACATGCATATCATTCATGGGTAAATTTTTAAACACAAACCCTAGTTCAAAATAATGGTAGAAATAGCTAGATCTTGTTACGAGGATTTCAAAAACGTAAAAATCATTAAAAATAGGGCTAGAACGGACTTACAATCGAGCTTGGAAGTTTGAAAAACCCTAGTCATTGATTCTTTATGCAAAATTCGACCATTTCTTGAAGATGGAAAAAAATTGGCTTTTAATTTTATTTTTAATTCATTTTAATAACTAAATGACAAAAATGCCCTTAATGAAAAACTTTAGAAACATGCCTAACCACGTCCATCTTTTTCCACCAACTTAACCAATGGTCTAATTACCATATAAGGACCTCCAATTTAAAATTTCATAACAATTGGACACTTCTAACATGTAGAACTCAACTTTTGTAGTTTTACAATTTAGTCCTTTTTACTAAATTGAGTGCCCAAACGTCGAAATTTTCAAACGAAATTTTCATAAAATCATTTTGTGAAATTATAGACCATAAAAATATAATAAAAATAAATTTTTTCTGATTGAATTTGTGTTCCCGAAACCACTGTTCCGACTAGGCCCAAAATCGGGCTATTACAAGGTGTGTCACAACATCGATTCTAGACAGGAATAAAACATGAGACAGTGGTATTTTGGTCTATACAATCAAACTTAAATCTTGGAAACATCAATTGAACTAGAGTTAAGGACGATGGCCACCTGGAATCTATAAATAGGCTCCTTTGTCACATGTTATGGACACTATTCACTTTACTTAGAATTAGTCTTTTAATTGTAGTTTAGTCTTCTCTTTTCTTAGGTTAGATTTATTTTCATTCGTTCTTGTTCTATTTTGAGAGATCTATATTGTGAAGACAATCAAACCTTGTGGATTCGCGATCAATCTTAATACAATTAGACTCTTTCGTAAACTCTATATTGGTCGATTTATTTAGCATGTTTTTTCTTTATATCAATTTTATATTGTCTATGAACTAATCTGATACGAGTCACAAAGGCCCAACTCAAGCTCAAGAACGTGATGGGCTCAAATTACCACAAGGCCCAATAACGAGGTCAAAGGCCAGGCAAATGCTTATAAAACTAAATGGAACCATTCAAGACTTTATTAGCAAAGCCTTAGACGCATATACAAAGGAAAAAGAAAATCAAGATTCACTTTCTTGTTTTCAAGAAAATCAAGAAACCGAATCTTGGTCCAATTTTGTTGTTTTGAGCGATTTCAAGAATCAAGAAAATGAAGATTTCAAATCTTGGAAATCTTGGTCCAAGAAACCGAATCTTGCAATTAAGGCCCATTGATCTTAGTTACGAGCATCAACGAACCAATTTTAGGAGAGAACAGATTACAAGCCCAAGTAATTGAAGATACAACACTTAGTTGAAAATCATGCCAAATTGTCAAAGTGGCCCAATTTGTAAAATTTTAATTCTTTAAATACTTAGTTTTAATTTTTATGCTTTATGATTTAATTCCTATGTAAAAATTCAGCCCAAGCAGCTCATTAAAAAGCCTTGGCCGAATTTCCCCTTTTAAATTATTACTTAGGTTTTTTTTTTAGTTTCCTAATAAGATTAGGAAAATAGTTAGAAGGCCTATAAATAGGCTTGGTCGGCCACCTTATGAAAATACATTACATCACAATATTGAAAAATTTTAGATTTGTTTTGAGTGAAAATTCTCTTTGAGTTCTTCAAGAATTTTCTCTTGAATTTTCTTTAGAAGTAGTTTTAACAATATTTTTTATTGTGGGAGCCATCTTCAGCCTTCTTCTTGCCATTGATTTTCATTGGAGGGGAGATTAGAGCCGTTTGAAGGGAGTTGTGAAATCTTTCGGGATTTCAAGGCTTCTTAGGACTTTATCTTTATTTTCTTGTTGTTCAATCTCTTTTAAATTTCTGCTTGTGTCGATTTTTATTAGCTAATTTGTTTGCTGTTCTTGTTGCGTTTCAGCCTTTCCAAAACTCCAAGATCTGATTCGGCACTTCCTTGGACATAAAGAAACATTTTTTATTTCACAAAAACCCCTTTTTTCTTGTCGTCCAATCCCTAGAATTAGTTTCAATTGATTTCGTAATCTGTTTTAAATTATTTGCTATTTTGTGTTCTTTGATAAATTAGGCTGATTGGAAGTTAATCTTGGGGCTTAATTTCGTGTTCTTGGCTTCCAAGAACATCTATTCATAAGTGTTTGATTCTTGGCTATTCTTTATTGAATTAGGAATTTTTAGTTTTCATATCTAATTGATTTAATTTTAATTCTCTGTTTCGTTTCAGATCTGATCGTCTAGCATTTTCATAGGAGCATCCCGTGACTTGACAACTCGATCTTGGTCCGCGCGCAATTCCCTATCATAATCCATGTATGGGGGATTAGCGAGTGGAGGTACGACCTGTTAACTATTTTGTAGGGATACTCAATGGATCAGCTGTTTGGGAAAGGAAGAACGTAAAACAAACCCTAAGCCTGACAGCCCTATGAAGTAATCAAAGTGGGAATTAACCCAAAATTGGTATGGCCCATCCCTGAACACTTGTGACAGCCCAAAATTGACCCTAGTCGGGAAGTGGTTTCGGGACCACAAAACCGAGTCATAAAAATAATTGATTTCCATATTCTATGCTTATTATGTGTGTACATGAGTATGTGGAAGTTTCATTCTCCAATTTTGCCAATTGCATGAGAAATTATTAAATAGGGATTGATATGAGACATGGTGAAAATATGATAGGCTAATTTAAAATGGTCTATTAATACATGTTGTGAAAATGATGGGTTTGCATGTCAAATTACCCAAAATTTGACCTAGTGGTTGGCCATGCTATGGGTGGAAACATGTTGGGAACATGTTGGCCTAGTGAGGTATGTAGGAAAAAAATAAAATAAGGGGCATGGGCATAAAATAATGAAAAGGAGTATGATGAATACAAAAAAAAAATGTGTGTAGTTGTTCCCCCCATTGCCGTGAGCTAAAGAAAGAAAGGAGAAAATTTTTGTTCATCCTTTCTCATCTTCATTTAGCCGAAACTAGAAAGAAAAAAACAAAGAAAAAAAAATGCTCATCATTTGGTTCATCCTTGGCCAAAAATTTTAAGGAGGAAGGAAGAAGAAAGGTTGAAGAGGTTCAGCCATGCATGTAGCTAGGCTAAGCTCAAGAGCAAAGGGGAACTAAATCCGATAAAGGGAAGGAAAAAGTGGTCGAATAGCTATCGGAATCGTTCGACAACACCCGAGGTAAGTTCTTGAGTAAGAGAGCTTAAATTATGATGTGATTAGATCATGTTTTAAGCAAATTAAAATCATGCTCTTTGTGTGGCTATTGAGCCGAATTTGCAAGAATGATAAATGTCTTGTGTTTGAGTTTTGCTAACGAAAATGAAATACGAATGGGCCATGATTTATTGTTAAATGTGCATGGTTATTTGAATGATGTCCGGGCTAAGTCCCGAAGGCTTGTGCTAAGTGACAATATCCGGACTAAGATCCGAAGGCATTTGTGCGAGATACTAATTCCGGGCTAAGCCCGAAGGCATTTGTGCGAGATACTAATTTCGGGCTAAGCCCGAAGGCATTTGTGCGAGTTACTAAATCCGGGTTAAGTCCCGAAGGCATTTGTGCGAATTACTATAACCGGGCTATGTCCCGAAGGCATTTGAACGAGGAGCTATATCCGGTTAAATTCCGAAGGTACGTGATTTGGGAATGAATGAACTTGCTGTAAAATTCCAGTTAATACTCTCGAAACATCCCAACATTGAGGTATGTTTCGTATGTGCTTGAATTTAGTTGAGCCCTTACAAATAAGTATTCGCTCAGTTGATAAACGAGCTACCGGCCTTTAGCTGAGTTGATCTTTTGTGTATGTACATAAGGGTTGATAATGTGAAGCAAGTACGATATCGTAAATTTGTGCATATGAAATTATCTGTTTAGCTATATGAATGCTATACTTTTGTTGTGCTGGAATTCCTTGCTCAAAACTTACTAAGCATAAATTGCTTACTCCGTTTCATTGCTCCTCTGTTTTATAGATTTGGTTCTCCAGCTATCGGACTCGGGATCTTGAAGTCAAAGTCGCCCACACTATTAAAGCCCCCCTTTTGGTACAATTTTGGTTGAACTTCGAAATGGCATGTATAGGACTACCCGTTTGTTGTGGGTCGTGGACCCTTTGGACTTGTATAAATTTTGGATAGCCATGCGAAAATGGCTTATATGTGTTTGAGTATAATGTTATAATCATTTGGTGTGGATATGCTTGACAAGGATTGGCCACGGGGATGGTTAATCACTTTCATAAATTGTGCTATTTATGCAAAAAGGGCTAGTTGAATCATGGAAACCATGAAATAGGTAAAGTCTACCTTAAAGGCAGATGCTGACAGCAGCAGTGATGTTGATTTGGAAAATCACTAAAAATAGTAGGAATGGAATTAAATAGTGAATAAATTATGTAAACAAACCTTGATGAATCTACTTTCATAGGAAAGTAACGAAACAATCATACGGACATTATGTTAAGAGATATTCAGGTTCTCGTGAGACAGGGCCAGAACGGTTTCTGGATTCCATGTTCCGACTTTGGAAATTTATTATAAATTAACCAGAGATAATTAGGAGTCATACCATATATGTATAGATTCCTCTCTGAGTCTAGTTTCTATAGAAAGAAACGGCATCAGTATTGGAGCCCTGTACAAGGAGATATCCAAGTCGTAATGCACAAAGGTCAGGGTAGTCGATCCCTGTAACATGGGAGACTTTGACTAATAAACTGTACTAATTGGCCCGACCAAAAATTCTAGAAAAAATATGTAGATGGGCATATGAGTCTAGTTTCAGGGAAAAATCACGAAACTGATTTTCGAGTTGTGAAACTCAAGATATGATTTTTAAAGCGACTAGTACGCAGATTGGCAGTGTCTGGGAAATATTTTTTATAAGGGGTTTAAAGTCTGTTAACACCTCGTGTTTGACTCCGGTGTCGGTCTCGGGTTCGGGGTGTTACATTTGATTGGTATCAGAGCTACGGTTTAGTCGATTCTAGGACTACCGTAATGCGTTGGGTCTAGCTATACATGCCATTTTATGTGATTACTTGATAATGTGGTGATTTCTGACAATTGTAAATGTGTTTATTTATAGTAATGGATCCCGATCCCAACCGAGAGGTAGCTGATGATCTTGAGAGTGTAGTGCCTGCTCCCGCACAAGGGACAGCGCCGGCGGACTCTCAACCTAATGCTAGTAACCCGAATGATGAAGCTAGACAAGCTTTCTATAGCGTGATGAATGACTGGTTCAACCAATACATTCGAACTAATACGGCTGTCCCACAACCTCCATTCCCAACTAATACCACCCCCGCACCTACAATACCTCTGGTAACTGACCAAATAAGGTCAAATAAGCCCCCAGTTGACAGAATCCGAAAACATGGGGCTACTGAATTTAAAGCTACGGATAGCGACGATGCCGAGCAAGCTAAATTTTGGTTGGACAACACTATCCGGGTACTCGATGAGCTATCTTGTACACCCGATGAATGCCTAAAGTGTACTATCTCCTTGCTACGTGATTCTGCCTATTATTGGTGGAGTACTCTGACTTCTGTTGTGCCCCGAGAGCAAGTAACTTGGGAGTTTTTCCAAACTGAGTTTCGGAAAAAGTATATCAGTCAGAGATTTGTTGATCAAAAACGGAAGGAATTTCTTGAGCTTAAGCAAGGTTCCATGTCAGTTACTAATTACGAGCGAAAATTTGTTAGACTTAGTAGATACGCTCGGGAATGTGTTTCGTCCGAGGCTATCATGTGTAAACGCTTCGAGGATGGGCTGAATGAAGATATAAAAATGTTCGTTGGCGTTCTTGAAATACGAGAGTTCGTAGTACTGGTCGAGCGAGCTTGTAAAGCCGAAGAGCTTAGAAAAGAAAAACAAAAAGTTGATGTGGGAACTGGAGAGTTTCGTAAAAGATCTTCGGGAAAGTCTCTTCAACAGGCATCGAAGAAATTTCGAGATGATGCGGGCCAGTTTAGAGGCACTTCGGGCCTTTTTAGACGAGATCGTGATCGACCCCCTGTGGGTACACGAGGCACTTCGGTCGCCAGTGTTGGGAATGAACGTCGAGATAGAACGAAATGTCGATATTGCGGTAAATGGCATTCGGGGAGTTGTAGATTCCCTGACCGCTCCTGTTACAAGTGCGGATCAGTTGACCACTTCATTAAAGATTGCCCGAGGTTGTTTGAACAGAATGAAAATCAGAGTGGGAAACCGGGTGCTACCACTGCTCGAGGTAGACCATCTGGAAATACGGGCAATGCTAGTGGTGGTCAGAGAGGATCTAGAGATGATATAACCAGATCCGAGGCTCGTGCGCCTGCTAGAGCTTATGCTATACGTGCCCGCGAGGATGCTTCTTCGCCTGATGTTATTACCGGTACTTTTACTCTCTTTGATACTAATGTAATTGCTTTGATTGACCCCGGTTCTACTCATTCTTACATATGTGAAACCTTAGCATCCAGTAAGACTTTACCTATTGAGTCTACTGAGTTCGTAATTCGGGTGTCAAATCCCTTGGGTCGTTACGTGCTTGTCGACAAAGTGTGTAAGAAATGTCCCCTAGAAATTCGAGGTTCCTGTTTTCCGGCGGCCTTGATGCTTTTGCCGTTTGATGAATTTGATGTTATTCTTGGTTTGGATTGGTTGACCACGCATGATGCGGTTGTGAATTGCAAAAGCAAGACTATTGATTTGAGGTGCGCAAATAACGAAGTAATCCGAGTTGAGTCTACGGACTTAAAGGGGATGCCAGCTGTAATATCAGCAATGTTGGCCCAGAAATATGTAAGAAAAGGGTGCGAAGCATACCTTGCGTATGTACTGGATGACAAAGAATTAGACAAGAAACCCGAATCTGTGCCGGTGGTTTGTGAATACCTGGATGTTTTTCCTGAAGGATTACCGGGTTTACCACCTGTTCGGGAGGTAGAGTTTGGTATTGAGCTTGTACCTGGGACTACACCGATTTCAATAACTCCGTATCGTATGGCACCAACCGAGTTAAAAGAGTTGAAAGCTCAGTTGCAAGAATTGACGGATAGAGGTTTTGCTCGACCAAGTTTCTCACCTTGGGGTGCACCAGTATTGTTCGTGAAAAAGAAGGACGGAACCATGAGGTTGTGCATTGACTATCGTCAACTGAATAAAGTGACGATAAAGAACAAATATCCGTTACCGCGTATCGATGATTTGTTCGACCAACTGAAGGGAGCCTCAATGTTCTCAAAATAGATTTGAGATCGGGCTATTATCAGTTGCGAATTCGAGATTCGGACATACCCAAAACTGCTTTCAGAACGGGATATGGTCACTACGAGTTCTTAGTGATGCCGTTTGGGCTCACAAATGCCCCTGCGGTATTTATGGATTTGATGAATCGGATCTTTAGACCATATTTGGATCGGTTCGTAGTTGTGTTCATTGATGACATCTTGGTCTATTCAAGAGATGAGACCGAACATGCTGAGCATCTGAGGCTAGTGTTGCAAATTTTGCGGGATAAGCAGTTATATGCTAAGTTCAGTAAGTGTGAGTTCTGGTTAAGAGAGGTTAGCTTCTTGGGTCATGTGGTATCCGCATCGGGTATTCGAGCTAACCCAAGCAAAATTTCAGCCATACTTAACTGGAAGCCTCCAAAAAATATTACCGAAGTTCGGAGCTTCCTGGGACTCGCCGGTTATTACCGACTATTTGTCAAAGGCTTCTCGATGATAGCCACACCAATGACGAAGCTACTTCAAAAGGATGTTAAGTTCGAATGGACGGAGAAATGTCAGAAAAGTTTTGATCAACTAAAAACTTATTTGACTGAAGCTCCAATTTTAGTGCAACCCGAATCAGGCAAAGAGTTTGTCATTTATAGTGACGCATCCCTACTTGGGTTGGGTTGCGTATTGATGCAAGAAGGTCGAGTGGTGGCCTATGCGTCGAGACAATTAAAGCCACATGAGAAAAATTATCCGACCCATGATCTTGAACTAGCTGCCATCGTATTTGCTTTAAAAATATGGCGACATTACTTATTTGGTGAGAAGTGCCATGTATTTTCGGATCACAAAAGTCTCAAAAATTTGATGACTCAAAGAGACTTAAATCTGCGACAAAGACGTTGGCTTGAGTTGTTGAAAGATTACGAGCTTGTCATTGATTACCACCCGGGAAAGGCTAATATGGTTGCGGACGCCTTAAGCCGGAAATCATTGTTTGCTTTACGAGCGATGAATGTGCACTTGTCTGTTCTACCCGACAATGTGTTAATAGCTGAATTAAAAGCCAAACCATTATTGATTCATCAAATTCGTGAAGCCTAGAAAGTTGATGATGAATTGGTTGCAAAACGGGCTGAATGTGCTCCGAACAAGGAATCGGAGTTTCAAATTGATGATGATGATTGTTTGAGGTTCAGAAGTCATTTGTGTATTCCAAGGAGTTCGGAACTCATTTCGATGATTCTGAACGAAGCCCATTGTAGCCGAATGTCAAGTCACCCGGGGAGTACGAAAATGTACAACGATTTGAAACGTTGGTTTTGGTGGCATGGTATGAAACGAGACATCTCCGACTTTGTTTCGAGATGTTTAATATGTCAACAAGTGAAAGCGGAACATCAAGTGCCTTCAGGATTACTTCAGCCGATCATGATACCCGAGTGGAAATGGGATCGAGCCACAATGGACTTTGTGTCCGGACTGCCATTGTCAACAAGTAAGAAGGATGCGATTTGGGTTGTTGTTGATAGATTGACTAAGTCGGCTCACTTATCCCGTGTGTATGGATTTTCATTGGATAGACTAGATGAATTGTACGTTTCTCTGATTGTGAGATTACACGGGGTACCTATTTCTATCGTGTCGGATAGAGATTCGAGATTCACCTCGCGATTTTGGAGGAAATTGCAAGAAGCTTTGGGTACCAAGCTACATTTTAGCACTGCTTTTCATCCCCAAACCGATGGTCAATATGAGCGGATAATTCAGATACTTGAGGATATGTTGAGATGTTGCATCCTCGAGTTCAGTGGTTCATGGGAACGGTATTTACCTTTGATTGAATTCGCTTACAATAATAGTTTTCAATCAAGTATTAAGATGGCACCTTACGAGGCTTTGTACGGTCGTAAATGCCGTACACCGTTGTTTTGGACCGACCTCGGTGAAAGTAAATTTTCGGAGTTGATTTGATTAAGGATGCTGAACAGAAAGTAAAGGTAATCCGTGAAAGTCTGAAAGCAGCCACAGATCGTCAAAAATCGTATGCGGATTTGAAACGAAAGGACATTGAATATCAGGTGGGAGATAAAGTGTTCCTTAAAGTTTCGCCTTGGAAAAAGGTACTCAGGTTTGGCCGTAAGGGCAAGTTGAGCCCGAGATTCATTGGGCCGTATGAAATCTCCGAACGAGTTGGTCCGGTTGCGTATAGATTGATTTGCCCCCTGAGCTTGAAAAGATTCAAGACGTCTTTCATGTTTTGATGCTTCGACGCTATCGATCTGATCCATCGCACATAATTAGCCCATCAGAGGTTGAAATTCAAGCCGATATGAGTTATGAAGCAGAGCCGATGCATATCCTAGCTCGTGAAGTGAAGGAGTTGCGAAACAAAAGGGTTCCGTTAGTGAAGGTGTTATGGCTCAAACACGGGATCGAGGAAGCTACTTGGGAAACCGAGAGCTCGATGAAAGAACGATACCCAAACCTATTTACCGGTAAGATTTTCGGGGACGAAAATTTCTTAAGTGGGGGAGAGTTGTGACAGCCCAAAATTGACCCTAGTCGGGAAGTGGTTTCGGGACCACAAAACTGAGTCATAAAAATAATTGATTTCCATATTCTATGCTTATTATGTGTGTACATGAGTATGTGGAAGTTTCATTCTCCAATTTTTCCAATTGCATGAGAAATTATTAAATAGGGATTGATATGAGACATGGTGAAAATATGATAGGCTAATTTAAAATGGTCTATTAATACATGTTGTGAAAATGATGGGTTTGCATGTCAAATTACCCAAAATTTGACCTAGTGGTTGGCCATGCTATGGGTGGAAACATGTTGGGAACATGTTGGCCTAGTGAGGTATGTAGGAAAAAATAAAATAAGGGGCATGGCATAAAATAATGAAAAGAGTATGATGAATACAAAAAAAAAATGTGTAGTTGTTTCCCCCCCCCATTGCGTGAGCTAAAGAAAGAAAGGAAAATTTTTGTTCATCATTTCTCACTTCATTAGCCGAAAAAAAAAAAAACAAAAAAAA